>NC_060907.1:5415991-5610991 GCF_014805685.1 Silurus meridionalis
TGTTTTTTCTTCGATTCTGCATGTTTAGCGTCCTTCTTGCTCTTGTCTTTGCAACTTGGCATACGTGATTCTGAAAAGCTGCACGAGTTCGTTAGTAAAGATCGCGGCAGGTGAAAACACTGCTTGCGTCATATGTTCACAGTTCTAGTTTTTCCAGTTTCCCTGTTTGAATGCGGAATACAGACTACTGCCACCTGCTGGTATGGGAAAGTTATGATCTCTCATGCACAGGAGCGGTTTGCTATGTCGGATGCCCCTGAATAATCTTTGGCCTAATTTGCAGCATAATCGTCCGATGACAATTAATTAAAAAAAATGCCAAAAGGTTGCCATGTTAATCGCTCAACCTCCAATTACACACCGCTGGTCACCAGTGTGTCCGTTTACTTTTGAGCTGCTAATTGGGTGCTGGCTGACTGTGTGTGTGTGTGTGTGTGTGTGTGTGTGTGTGTGTCTCTTTAGTTACTCACTACTCGATGTGGTTGTTGGTGAGTTGGGCGCACTGCTGCTCCATGGTGAAGTCCAGCCTTGCTGACAGCGACCATCTGCACGACTGGCTCAAAAAACTCACACTACTCATCCCAGAGGTATATCACTCATAAAAGAGGGAGAGAGATAGACTGATGGAGTGAGGGGGAGAAAGACAAAAGGGGTTGGAATGAGAGGTAGAGACGGAGGGATAGAGTGAGGGGAGAAAGCAAGAGGGAAAGTGATGGAGAGAGGTGTTCAGAATGAAAGAGACAAAGTTGTCAGAGAGAGAGAGAGAGAGAGAGAGAGTGTAAGTGAGAGTGTAAGTGAGGTATAGCGTGAGAGGGAGCGAGACTCTTTGAAAGTGTAATGGAGAGATGGATAGAGTGAAATGAAGAGAGAGGGATCCATACCCCTCCTTGTCTCAATCTCAAAGAGAGAGCGAGACAGAGAAAAAAAGGGAGAGACACAGAAAGGGTGTGAGAGACATGGTGAGACAAAGAAAGAGGAAGTGATAGGAAAAAGGGAAATGTTGAGGGAACGAGAGAGACTGAGAAAGTGAGACTGGATAGACTGGATCTTTATTTGCATTTATGTTTATTCTAGTCATTAAACCATCTGCACATTACTGTCCTCTCTCTCTCTCTCTCTCTCTCTCTATCTCTCTCTCTCTCCTCCCCTCTCCCTCTCTTTCTCTCCTCAGACTGCAGTTCGCCATGAGGCGTGTAATGGACTGTATAAATTGTCTCTATCGGGGCTGGAGGGAGGAGAGTCCATCAACAGATCCTTTCTGCTGTTGGCTGCATCAACACTTCTCAAATTCCTCCCAGATGCACAGGCTCTCAAACCACTTAGAGTGAGAGACACACACACACACACACACACACACACACACAAATTAAAGATACACATTCAGCAGCTACCGATAAGATCAGTTATGATGCAGTACAAGTGCAATTCGTTGGAAAAACAATATGATGCTCTGCAATCCATAATGTTAGACAGTTTACTTAAGCTCCTTCTAACGCCTGGCTCTTTCACAAACACGCCTTTGTAGTGCAAAAAAACCCCCGCTCGTGTGTACCCTTTCAGGCGGAGGAGTACGAGGAGGAGGCCGTGTTGCGCTCGGGCTGCAAGGAATATTTCTGGCTGCTGTGCAAGCTGATCGATAACATCCACGTGAAAGATGCCAGTCAGACCACCCTGCTGGACCTGGACGCTCTGGCCCGACACCTCGCAGACTGCATACGCAGGTACACCTTGGGTCTCGCGTTCGCTTTCACGTTACACGCTTTATGAATCCCAGCCTCATCAGTGCTCCCCTCTGTACGTCTGCAGCCGGGAGCTTCTGGATCAGCAGGACGGGGTTGTGGAGGACGACGGATTGACGGGGCTGCTGCGCTTGGCCACCAGCGTGTTAAAGCACAAGCCCGCGTTCAAGTTTTCACGCGAGGGTCAGGAGTTCCTGAGGGACGTCCACGACGTGCTCTTCTTGCTGCCCAGCCTCACCGATCGCCTGCAGCCCAAATGCAAGAGCCACGCAGCTCGCGCAGCCGCCTATGACCTGCTCACTGAGATGCTCAAAGGCTCTGTGGACAACTACAGACTGCTGCACAACTGGGTCATGGCCCAGCACATGCAGGGTAACACACACACACACACACACACACACACACACACCTGAAAAAGGGCATCTACGTTATTACCTCTCCAACATCTCATAGGTCGTTACCTCAAGACCTTTCCAATCAATGGACCTCATTTCATTACCTGATGAAGGTCCTTCTTATTGTTACCCACTTGATGTCCATATCCTATTCCTATATCTCACGTTCCTTCACCTCACTACTTCAGGTTATTCACCTTCAACAAAAGAGCCTGCTCTCTTTAATGCAACTCTCACCAAGGTCTTTCTATCCCAACTTTCCTTCTAGTTCTTCCCTCAGATTAGTCGTGTCACTTTCTTTACTGTAATAACATCTACCAGACTTTGATGATTGGTTTCCTGTCACAGCTTCTCATGCTCCGTATAAATGGGACTACTGGCCTCATGACGATGTCCGAGCTGAATGTCGCTTCGTAGGTTTGACCAATCTGGGGGCCACGTGTTACCTGGCGTCAACCATTCAGCAGCTGTATATGATCCCGGAGGCCAGGCAGGCAGTCTTTACAGCAAAAGTGAGCGGCACACACACACACACACTGCACATTCTTACCTACTAATATCAAGGGATACAAGCAATTCAATTAAGCTTTTTTCTTTTTCTCCTAATATTCAGTATTCAGAGGAAATGAAACATAAGACCACACTACTAGAGCTCCAGAAGATGTTCACGTATCTCATGGTAAGGTCGTCAGAGATCCTCCTCCCCACCCATCTGTGTGTATCAGGATTTACAGAAATCTTTGTTTTCCCCCTGTAGGAGAGCGAGAGGAAGGCGTATAACCCACGGCCTTTCTGTAAAACCTACACCATGGACAAGCAGCCCCTGAACACGGGAGAGCAGAAGGACATGACCGAGTTCTTCACCGACCTCATCACCAAGATCGAGGAGATGTCTCTTGACCTGGTCAGTGTGTGTGAGAGCACATCTAATTTATTTATTTTTTTTAGAAATTATGTTTAGGATGTGATTAGTCAGTGCGATTTCTTTTTGTCTTGTAGAAAAATACAGTCAAGACACTGTTCGGTGGCGTCATCACCAACAACGTGGTCTCACTGGTAGGTAAACATCTCGACGTGTCTCCATGGCTGGAATTTCACTTTATTTATTTGAACATAAATAAATTAAAATAAATAAATAATGGTATTTGAAGAAAAAGAGAGGACATACCAATGTTATGGTTAGGGGTCCACAAACCATTGGCTGGGCAGTAAGTGTGTGTGTGTGTGTGTGTGTGTGTGTGTGTGTGTGTGTGTGTGTGTGTGTGTGTGTGTGTGTGTGTAGGACTGTGATCATGTGAGTCAGACGGCGGAGGAGTTTTACACGGTCAGGTGTCAGGTGGCCGACATGAAGAACATCTACGTAAGCATTTACATACACACACTTTTCTTCAATTAGCTTTTCCCTTCCTTCATCATTTCATTGTGTGTGTGTGTGTGTGTGTAGGAATCTCTAGATGAGGTGACCATTAAGGACACGCTGGAAGGAGACAACATGTACACATGCTCTCAGTGCGGGAAGAAAGTGCGCGCAGAGAAACGGTACATTCCCCTCTCTTAGGGTGGATGTGTATATATGGTGGTGGGGGTTAGGGTGGTAAGTGGGGTGGTTGGGGTGGATGAGTGGTTATGGTGGTGGGTGGATGGGTGGTTATGGGAGTAGGTGGGGTTTAGGGTGGATGGGTGGTTATGGTGGTAGGTGAGGTTAGGGTGGATGGGTGGTTATGGGAGTAGATGGGGTTTAGGGTGGATGGGTGGTTATGGTGGTAGGTGGGGTTAGGGTGGATGGGTGGTTATGGTGGTAGGTGGGGTTAGGGTGGATGGGTGATTATGAGAGTAGGTGAGGTTAGGGTGGATGGGTGGTTATGGGAGTAGGTGGGGTTTAGGGTGGATGGGTGGTTATGGTGGTAGGTGAGGTTAGGGTGGATGGGTGGTTATGGGAGTAGATGGGGTTTAGGGTGGATGGGTGGTTATGGTGGTAGGTGGGGTTAGGGTGGATGGGTGGTTATGGTGGTAGGTGGGGTTAGGGTGGATGGGTGGTTATGGGAGTAGGTGAGGTTAGGGTGGATGGGTGGTTATGGTGGTAGGTGGGGTTTAGGGTGGATGGGTGGTTATGGTGGTAGGTGGGGTTTAGGGTGGATGGGTGGTTATGGTGGTAGGTGGGAGTTAGGGTGGATGGGTGGTTATGGTGGTAGGTGGGAGTTAGGGTGGATGGGTGGTTATGGTGGTAGGTGGGGTTAGGGTGGATGGGTGTTTATGGTGGTAGGTGGGGTTAGGGTGGATGGGTGGTTATGGTGGTAGGTGGGGTTAGGGTGGATGGGTGTTTAGGGTGGTAGGTGGGGTTTGGGTTAGATGGGTGGTTATGGTGGTAGGTAAGGGGTTAGTTTGAATGGGTGGTAGGGTGGTAAGTGGGGTGGTTGGGGTGGATGGGTGGTAGGGTGGTAAGTTGGGTGGTTAGGGTGGATGGGTGGTTATGGTGGTAGGTGGGGTTTAGGGTGGATGGGTGTTTATGGTGGTAGGTGGGGTTTAGGGTGGATGGGTGTTTATGGTGGTAGGTGGGGGTTGTTGGGGTGGATTTCTGGACTAACTTTTGATTTTTACACACAGAGCATGCTTTAAGAAGCTTCCTCGGATCTTGAGCTTCAACACCATGCGCTACACCTTTAACATGGTGACTATGATGAAGGAGAAGGTGAACACACACTTCTCGTTCCCGCTCCGCCTTGACATGACGCCCTACACCGAGGACTTCCTGATGGCCAAGGGAGACCGAAAGGAGGGTACGAGGTCTCACTCAGTCACTCATCCACTCACCACACTTCCAGTCCTTTCATTCACATTTAATACCCTTGTACAGAAGACTGTGTGTGTGTGTGTGTGTGTGTGTGTGTGTGTGTGTGTGTGTGTGTGTGTGTGTGTGTGTGTGTGTGTGTGTGAGAAATCATCACCATCTCTGTGATGTGGTTTACTGTCTCCTCCCTGGAGTTAATTATGTCCTATAACACTGTGTACTGACTGTAGGACAATTCAGGGTGTTTTTATCCATTTATAGTTATATTTAATACTGGGAAGGTCCATGAGTCTCTCTCTCTCTCTCTCTCTCTCTCTCTCTCTCTCTCTCTCTCTCTCTCTCTCTCTCTCTCTCTCTCTCTCTCTCTCTCTCTCTCTCTCTCTCTGTCTGTCTGTCCCACTGGCTTTCTCTGTGTCTGTTTTATAATCTCAGCTCTCTCTCTCTCTCTCTCTCTCTCTCTCTCTCTCTCTCTCTCTCTCTCTCAGTATGTTTGTAATAGACACAGAACCACTGCCAGAGCTGATCTCCGTGTTCACTCGCGATACGAACAGTTCTCGTTTGTGTGTTTTCCTCCCGTCAGGTTTCCGTGACGACGGCGAAGGGAAGGAGGTGGAGAGTTACGAGTACGACCTCATCGGCGTGACGGTGCACACGGGTACGGCGGACGGCGGCCATTACTACAGTTTCATCCGGGACATCGTCAACCCCCACGCCTACCGCAACAACAAGTGGTGAGGAGGAGCGGCACAGGCACCGAACAGCTAGCGCGATTGTGTTAGCGCATCGATGCTCATTATCTTCTTTAATCTCAGGTACCTGTTTAACGATGCCGAGGTGAAGCCCTTCGATTCGGCCCAGCTGGCGTCCGAGTGTTTCGGAGGAGAGATGACGGTAAGTTATATAGAAATATGATATGATATATATATACACTGAGAATTAAAAACAATTTGTTTCCATACTGTTGCCCTATTCGATTTTCTAAAATATAAAATAAAGATTTTCTTTAATGTTTTATTTGAATAAAACAAAGGCTACGTCTATACAAATCCGGATACATGTAAAAATGGCGTTTTTGTCTAAAAACAACCCGCGTCCACGTTTTAGTTTTCGATCTTTGTCCGCTGAAACGTCTGAAAAAATACGCTCACGTCTTTGTACCGCGCTTAAGCAAAACATACCACGCTTCCACCCGCATCATTTCCTCCTGCAATTTATTTACCTTCCGACTCTTTGAAACGTCGCGGCAATGACAAAAAACGTTTTCGAAAGCGTTTTTGTTTAACTCGGTGCGGACGAATGGCAGAAACAGAGAGAAATATGCGATTTTAAGCGAAAGCGTATTAGTTGAGTTCATTGAGACTGGAACAGTATGAAGATTGTGTAGGAACCCTGTATATTATATTGATGCTCGGTGTTGATCCTCTCGAGTAATTTATGTGTCGTCTTTGCAGACGAAGACGTACGACTCGGTTACAGACAAGTTCATGGACTTTTCTTTTGAGAAGGTGAGGGAGTGTCTCTCTCTAACTATATAGCTTATTATCTGTCTGTCTGTCTGTCTGTTTTTCTGTCTGTCCAGCTCACTGTGTCTTTCTGTGTGTCTCTGCCTGTCAATCGTCTGCCAGTCTGCCTGTCTGTCTGTATCTCTTTGCCTCTGTTTTTATGTCCGTCTGTCTGTCTCTCTTTCTCTCTATCTCTCTTTCTCTCTATCTCTTTGCCTCTGTTTGTATATCTGTCTGTCTATATTTGTACGTCTGTCTGTCTGTCTGGCTATTTATGGTCATTATCTGATATCATGCCCTTCTCCTGTCAGACACACAGTGCATACATGTTGTTCTATAAACGAGTGGAGCCAGAGGAGGAGAACGGGAAGGACTTCAGCTTCGATGTGTCTCCTGACCTGCTGGAGGTAAACACACATCCACTCTCTTTCTCTCCATCACTTCCTCTACTAATTACAACACCTTTACAAGATGTTTCATACTTGCACCTTTTCTGTGTGTGTGTGTGTGTCGCACAGTGGATATGGCATGACAACATGCAGTTTCTCCAGGACAAGAACATTTTTGAGCACACCTACTTTGGGTGAGTTCTGCTTTACTGAGAGCATTAAAGTATAAAAGTCAAAACCATTATGGGATGTTTATTATCTCTGTGTCACTCTCTAGCAATCTCTCTATCAGCATCTATAATCTGTGTCTCTTTATCCATTTTCTAATCTATATATCTCTCTATCCCTCTCAATCTATATCTCTCTCTATATTTATCTTTCTGTATCTCTGTATCTCTCTTTCTCTCTTTTTATCCTCTTGTCTCTCTATTTGTCTGTGTATATCTCATTACCTATATCTCTCTCTTGATCTGTATTTGTCTGTCTGTCTGTCTGTCTGTCCTATATGTCTGTCATTTCATCACTGCAGTAAGTCAGTAAATCAGAAATGAGTATTTCCTGACTGGTCTTTATGTCTGTGTGTGTTTGTGTGCAGGTTCATGTGGCAGTTGTGCAGCAGCATCCCGAGCACTTTACCCGACCCCAAAGCTGTCTCACTCATGACTGCCAAGGTAATAACATCTACACACACACACACACACACACACACACACACACACACACACTCACACTCCTAAACACTATGCTGAATCAGCAGCATTAAAATGCTAAACCTCACAATCTCTTGCCTCTTAAAAGCCCCTCATGTTGCTCTCTCCATCACAGCTCAGCACGTCCTTTGTCCTGGAGACGTTCATTCACTCAAAAGAAAAGGTGAGCACTTCATCCTGTCTTTCATTCCCAGCTGCCTTCACAGTCCCAAGTTGGATTTATTTAATGTTGTGTATTTTCTTTTCGTTTGGTCTCCAGCCCACGATGCTGCAGTGGATCGAGCTCCTCACCAAACAGTTCAACAACAGCCAGGCGGCTTGCGAGGTACGGATAAAGGAGATGAAGATACCACCATGATATAGTCTATGATTGATTTGTTAGTTTGGTATGAAAATGGCATGTGACCAGCGTGGTATAATATATAATCATCAATAATAACACGTGACAAATATTTTTGTGTTTGGGGAATTTTCTTTTTTTTCAGAAACATATGAACCCAGTAATGTTTCCATAGCTTTCACTATAGTTTTCAGAACATCATGATGATTTTTTTTTTTTTTTTTTTTTTTTTTTAATACATCTTGTTCAGGAAATGTAGTGGTGCATGTTTGCATTACAGGAACCCTTTTAGGAACTTTGACACTATTTTATCCCATTTTAACAGGCGTAGTGTTCCATAGATGTGACCCTTTTTACCGAAAAGTCTATATACTATATATATATATATATATACACACACACACACAGTGGAACCCACTTATCTCGACCTCGGTTACCTCGACAACCCTATTAAGTCGACGTTTTTGAAGTGGAACCGCCAAATTCCCGCTTTGTCTTTGCATTTTCTTATCGGCCGCAGAAGAACTTGCGAAAGTGGCGGAAAAATCAAGCCTTACAGATGCTACAGGTGTTGTATTGTATACTGGTGAATCTCTGCTGTTAGTTAGTGCACATATGCCTTTTCTTGTTCAATTTTATGCGATGAACGGAAGGCGAAAGCCGCGCTTGGTAGGAACGTGGGATGAGCAGCAAAAGCATAGAATGAACACCGGCAGGATCCGGGGGGGGAATCCGCGATGCGCTTTGAGAAGAAAAGCGCAGCCGTTGAGAGAGTGCCGGTGGGAAGACACGTACCGGGATACGCATGCGCGATAACAACGACCGCCGTGAACCAACATATACAAACAATAACGGACAGTGAGAGTGTGGAAGTTTAAATAGGAGCTGGTGATGATGATAAACGAGCACCATATGTGCGCGATTGAAGCCGGGAGCTTCAGAGAAAGCGGCCGAGAAAGCACCTGACACGCTAAAGGGGGCCGAAAGGGGCGTGGCAGGTGGATTCCTGACAGATAAACATGTACTGTATGTATTTTTATAGCATGCCTTCATCAAACAAATTGTGGCAACGCTGTTGTGTAAAAACCCTTTCAAAAACACGTGCATGCACATTCTCATTTATTAACACACATCATGTACATAAAGAAATTTCAAGCACGTTAATATATTGCCGCCATTTTGATATTTATTTATCTCGATCATCGGTTATCTCGACGATTTTTGGGAACCCCCCCCAGGACATCGACATAACCGGGTTCCACTGTACTTCCAAATGATCATCAGTCACGTTGGATCGGTATTTGGACCTATTAATCTTTATTAGTGTAAAAGGCTGATTCGTATAAAGAAGTGGAGTCACTTATGGAGTTTTGTAGAGGTTTTTATCCTGGTGACCCGTGTGTTTCGAAGAGAAAGGATCTCATATTTGCAATTTGCGGGCACACAATTCTACACAATACTGCCTTTCTGATCTGCCGGTCGTTTGGAATCGAAATATTGGGCGCCCCGAATCTGGTAGTTTTAACGGTGTGTTCTTTTGGGCGCAGTGGTTTTTGGATCGAATGGCCGATGACAACTGGTGGCCCATGCAGATTTTAATCAAGTGCCCCAACCAGATCGTCCGGCAGGTGAGTTTATTTACCCAGCAGCAACCATGTTCCATTCCACAAACCCACACACCTAACCCCTATGGGCTTTTGATTCCAGATGTTCCAGAGGTTGTGCATTCATGTGATTCAGAGACTGAGACCGGTACACGCCCATTTGTACCTACAGCCAGGGATGGAGGACGGGTAAGTGTGTGGGTGTGAGGAATTTCGTTCACTTGCATACAAATCTCATGGTGGGAGGGGCTTGGATCCTAGCCAATGGTGCGTATGTGTGATCCTGTGTATGTGGAAGAGGGTAGATAGCACAAAAAGATTCGGTTGACTGGAATCATGTGATCAGCCTTTCCTGGCCGTTGTTTGGTGAGAGCAGGTTTGGAGGTAAAACTTTACAGTTAAACAAATAATGGGGAGAGACAATTTTTGTAATATTATAGGACATTAAAACCCCATATTCACACTGGAGGCGCCATTAGCTCTATCATTTTAAGCCTTGGTAGATTGATGTCCAGTTTGTAAGGTTCTAAGCGGATGTTCCTGCAGGTCTGACGATATGGACGCCCCGGTGGAGGACATCGGCAGCCGCTCGTGTGTGACGCGCTTCGTCAAAACCCTGCTGTCCATCATGGAGCACGGCGTGAAGCCTCACAGCAAACACCTGACCGAGTACTTTGCCTTCCTTTACGAGTTCGCCAAGATGGGAGAGGAGGAGGTGATGCCATCTAGCTTTCATCTCTCAATCCAGATTTTTTCATTCAGCGGTGTGCTCGCTATTTACATGCTTGTCAATTGTTTGTTTACAGAGCCAGTTCCTGCTGTCCCTGCAGGCTATCTCCATCATGGTGCACTTCTACATGGGTACTAAAGGTCCTGAGAATGTGAGTGCTAATGCTCAAGGTTTCTGAGGTTTTTGAAATGAAACCCACTGAAGGTCTTACGATTCTAAAATTAAATAGATTGAAATTCCTGGAGTGTATTAGTGCTTCTTACTCCAGAGGTTCTTTCAGGAACCCAGGAACATGGAGAAACTATAGATACTTTTCTACCACATGAACCCTCCAAACATTTATTGTAAAAACTCCAGATGCATTTCCACCTCAAGAACCCTCCCGAAATTCATAGTGACTGTGGAAACCTTGGATACATTTCAAATTTTACAACCTTCTCAGGGACCTGTGATTTTTTTGGGGGGGGGGTTTTAGGAACTCTGGAACTTTAAGCCATGTTTGCACTTCAGCAGCTCTTTCCGGATCTCAGAATTGTTTTTCTGAATTCCAGGAACTTTGCAGGAGAGCATACGGTCTTTGCAGGAACTTTTATATTGGAAAGTTGTATAACATTACATAGAAGCTTTTCAGGGACCTAGGATCTTTCCTTGGACTTTTGGGGAATTTTTTTTGTTTTTATCAATTTTTTTTCTTTTCTACCTGAGAAGTTTTTCAGTAAATGCAGGAACTCTGGGTGTGTTTTCACCTCAGGAACTTTATGCACCTTGATGGAAAAATTTGTGTTGAGAAGGAACCTTTTGCACTTTGTGTCTACAGGAACTCATTCAGGAGTTTTGTAGTTTTTCCTGCTTTCTCAAAAAGGCCCTTCAAATGGAAAAATAAATAAATATTTGTATTTTAAAGGAAGTGTGTGGTGATGTGCGATGTATAAATTACACATAAATTTGTGTTTGTGTCTGTTCCTTACTAGCCTCAGGTGGAGGTGCTGTCTGAGGAAGAAGGAGAGGAAGAGGACGAAGAGGAGGACATCTTGTCTCTAGCGGAGGAGAAGTACCGACCGGCTGCTCTGGAAAAGATGATCGCCCTCATTGCTCTGCTAGTTGAGCAGTCTCGCTCTGAAAGGTCTTTACATCTCTCTCTCTCTCACACACACACACACACACACACACACACACACACACACACGGCTTTACACTCCACGACAGTTCTTTGATCCTTGTCCTCGTCTCTGCAGACACTTGACTCTGTCTCAGAGCGACATGGCGGCTCTGACTGGAGGAAAAGGCTTCCCCTTCCTCTTCCAGCACATCAGAGACAGCATCAACATCCGGCAGACTTGCAACCTCATCTTCAGCCTGTGTAGATACAACAACAGGCTCGCCGAGCATGTAGGTTCACCACACACACACACACACACTAGAGTGGTAGAGGTAAGATTTACCGATTCGCATCGATGCAAAGTTTTTAACATTTTTGCGTCGTTAAATTTTTTTTTTTATATATAATTATTAGTGTCTGTTTATCTATCTACAGTTGTGTTCAAAATTATTCAACCCCCAATGCTTTAAATGGTTTTAGGGAATTTAGTGTACATTTGTAATTGTATTCAGAATGAAATCCTACAAGGACTTCTTAAAGAACCATATGCAACTAAAATGACATCAATTAGTTTTGTAATACAGTAGTAAATGTTTCTTTTGTGAATTCTTCATTGACATAATTATTCAACCCCTTAAAGACTACCACTCTGAAGAACAGAGGTTCAATGAAGTGTTTTCAATCAGGTATTGAAAACACCTGTGGATATCAGGGAGCAGCAATAAAGCCTAATAAGCACCAATTAGGCAGCTTTAAAATGACTGTGATACTCAGCTCCTTCTAGACATTTACTGGTGTGGTTACAAACATGGTGAGGTCAAGAGAATGGTCCAGGAAGACAAGAGAACAGGTGATTACTCTTCACAGGAAGGGCAATGGCTATAAGAAGATTGCAAAGATGTTAAACATACCAAGAGACACCATAGGAAGCATCATTCGCAAATTCAAGGCAAAGGGCACTGTTGAAACGCTACCTGGTCGTGGCAGAAAGAAGATGCTGACTTCGACTGCTGTGCGCTACCTGAAGCGTAGAGTGGAGAAAAGTCCCGTGTGACTGCTGAGGAACTGAGAAAAGATTTGTCAGATGTGGGTACTGAAGTTTCTGCTCAGACAATACGGCGCACCCTGCGTAATGAAGGCCTCCATGCCAGAACTCCCAGGCGCACCCCCTTGCTGTCCCCAAAGAATAAGAAGAGTCGACTGCAGTATGCCAAAAGTCATGTGGACAAACCACAGAAGTTTTGGGATAGTGTTCTGTGGACTGATGAAACAAAATTAGAACTGTTTGGGGCCATGGATCAACGCTATGTTTGGAGGAGGAAGAACAAGGCCTATGAAGAAAAGAACACCTTGCCTACTGTGAAGCATGGCGGGGGGTCAATCATGCTTTGGGGCTGTTTTGCTTCTGCAGGTACTGGGAAGCTTCAGCGTGTGCAAGGTACCATGAATTCTCTTCAGTACCAGGAGATATTGGATGACAATGTGATGCAGTCCGTCACAAACCTGAGGCTTGGAAGACGTTGGACCTTTCAACAGGACAATGATCCCAAGCATTCCAAGTCCTCCAAGTCCACTAGAGCATGGTTGCAGATTAAAGGCTGGAACATTTTGAAGTGGCCATCGCAGTCACCAGACTTAAATCCGATTGAGAACCTCTGGTGGGACTTAAAGAAAGCAGTTGCAGTGCGCAAGCCTAAGAATGTGACTGAACTGGAGGCTTTTGCCCATGATGAATGGGCGAAGATACCCGTAGATCGCTGCAAGACACTTGTGTCAAGCTATGCTTCACGTTTAAAAGCTGTTATTACTGTAAAAGGATGTTGTACTAAGTACTAAGATTGAATGTCACTTGGGGGTTGAATAAAACTGATAATGATGTGAGCTCAGAAAAGACATTTGTGGTTATTTCATTATAATGTTATGTTATATTTGTCTGACCTACACGTGCCTCTTTGATTTAATTGTAAGCAGGATGACTGAATGATCATAATCAATGTCAAACCGACCAAAACAATCAATTTCAGTGGGGGTTGAATAATTTTGAACACAACTGTATCTCTATCTCTCTGTCTCTCTTTATATATATATATATATATATATATATATATATATATATATATATATATATATATATATATATATATATATATGCTGCTACGTGAACATGAAGCATCACAACACTATGGAGACCAAGGTGTGTCCTGAGAGTCACATAGAATACAGATTAACATGGCAGAGGTAGAGCTGTAACTTCCTTCACACAGAACAGGAAAAGATTTATTCATTAATTTTTTTCTTAGTTTTATTTTATCTCTTTCCTTTTTCGCATTTCAAAGGCCCGTGTGTGAAAGGGGCCATGCGTTAGAAGTCAGACAGCGCTGAAGTAAACAGATGATTTGTCGTCTATCTGTAACATATTGAATTGCAGAGCGTCATATTTTTTCTATTCGCATTGTGAATCGTATCGCATGCGTAGCTGCGTCATGCGTATTATTAATGAGTCGTATGGTAGAATATGCACCAAATCATACAGGCCTCAGTTATGGAGATGACAAAAAAAACGAATTCTATTTATTCTAAATTATGCCCAAGATCTCATCTCCATATTGTTCTACCTTCTCTTTCCCTCCAGATCGTCTCCATGCTTTTCACCTCCATAGCCAAGCTCACACCCGAGGTAGGTTTCTGTCTCTCCTTCTGTCCATTTATCTCTCTGCCTCTGGATGTTCTGCAGCTTATTAATAACATCGTTTATAAAAATCAGTCATGATTTGGGAGGTTGAAGGTTTCAAACACCCTTCGAAGAAACTTCATCCTTCTGGTAGCACTTGGTCCTGCTGGAGTCGGTGTGATGTTTTATGTACAGAAAAGGCCATTAGATGACCATAAGATTGTGTTCGTTTTTGAGAATCCCGTTCCACATCCAGTCTCCATTTTCTCTTATAATAAGCTTCACTCTTCTGGGAAGACGTTCCTCTAGATTTCTGTGTGAGATTTCATTCAGCTCTACGGGTGTTAGTAAAGTCAGGTACTGATGTAGGTGAGGTGAGGAGGTCTGGGGTGCAGTCAGCGGGAAGTAGTTCAACCCAAAGGTGTTCAATAGGGTTGGGGCTCTATAGCAGGAGATCTTCCACTCACTTCCAAACTATGTATTTTCATGGGTGTCGTCTTGGAAACATAATAAAGTGTTTTTTTACTCTACGAGAACACATTATTTTTATTTCATACATCATTCTCATTCCTCTGTGTGTGTGTGTGTGTGTGTGTGTGTGTGTGTGTGTGTGTGTGTGTGTGTGTGTGTGTGTGTGTGTGTGTGTGTGTGTGTGTGTGTGTGTTGGCGGCGAACCCTTTCTTCAAGCTCCTGACAATGCTGATGGAGTTTGCAGCAGGTCCACCCGGCATGCCCTCGTTCGCCTCCTACATCCTGCAGAGGATCTGGGAGGTAAGCTCCACGTTCATCAGGCGGTTCTTCTCACCACATTGACCAGAGGTTTCTCCTGCACTGGTCACGTCTCCTGCAGTAAAGAAGACTCTCCTGGCCAAACGGAGCCTCACCTCATTTATGTGATTGTAGACAGGATGGTGTTAGAGGCCGCGTGACTGATTATTTACTTCTTAGCCGCTGTCTTTAGCCAGCTTCGGCTCAGCACCTGTGGTGTCTGTCTCTCGCTCTGTGACTTGGTCTCTCGCTCTGACTGTCTGTCTATGACTCTCGCTTTCTGTCTCTCTCTCACTCTGTCTGACTGTCTCTGTTTGTCTCTCGCGCTCTCGGTCGGTGTCTCTCGCTCTGTCTTTCTTTGTCTTTTCTCTGTCTGTCTCTTGCTCTGTCTCTTGCTTTGTCTTCCTATCTGTCTCTCACTCTGTCACTCTGATCTGTTTCTCGCTCTGTGTCTTTGTCCATCATGTCTGTCTGTCTCTCCCTATAAGGGAGTGGTAGCTCAATGGTTAAGGTTGGGGGTTCAAGCCTGTATCACCAAGCTGCCACTCTTGGGTCCTTGAGCAAGGCCCTTAACCCTCCGTGCTCCAGGGGCGCTGTATCATGGCTGACCCTGCGCTCTGACCCCAACTTCTGAGCAAGCTGGGATTTGCGAAGAACAAATGTAACAAATAAATGCTATTCTATTCTATTTTATTCTATTCTATGTCGGTTTATCTGTCTTTCACTCTGTCTCTCTGTCTATCTGTCTCTCTTATTTTGTCGGTCTGTCTGTCTCTCGCTCTTTCTGACTGTTTTTCGCTCGTTTTGTCTGTCTCGCACTATGCCTCTCTCTCTGACTCTTTTTCTCTCTCTCTGTGCTGCAGGTGATAGAGTATAACCCGTCTCAGTGTTTGGACTGGCTTGCTGTACAGACACCTCGTAATAAACTGGCTCACAGCTGGGTTCTGCAGAACATGGAGAACTGGGTGGAGCGCTTCCTGCTGGCACACAACTACCCTCGCGTCCGCACCTGTAAGCACACACACCCCAACTGCCCACATTATTTATTACCCACATTTCTCCTGGTGTAAATCATCCTTTGTGTGTGTGTGTGTGCGCGCGTTTTCAGCGGCGGCATACCTGCTCGTCTCACTCATCCCAAGCAACTCTTTCCGTCAGATGTTCCGCTCCACGCGTTCCCTCCATATCCCCACGCGGGATCTGCCCCTAAGCCCAGACACCACCATTGTCCTGCACCAGGTGAGCTTCCACTTACACACACACACACACACACACACACACACACACACACAATCACCTCCTCACACACACTCTCTCCTCTCCCGCAGGTCTATAACCTCCTCCTGGGCCTGCTGGGCCGGGCCAAGCTCTACGTAGACGTTGCGGTTCACGGCACAACCAAACTGGTGCAGTACTTCAGCTTCATGACCTACTGCCTCATCTCCAAGACGGAGAAGCTCATGTTCTCCAGCTTCTTCATGGACCTGTGGAACCTCTTCCAGGTGAGGAGAAAATTTACTGAGAACTGAGGTGCAATGGGATCTGAAATGAACACAAAGCTTTCTCCTCATTTGATGTTCAAGTATTTGTGGATTATTCACAAATATGCAATTCAGAAACGGTCACATGACCTTCCACATGTGGGCCAACGGAGCTCGCTCACCGCTAGTAAACTTACTCTTGATTTTCTCAACGATTTATATCACAGCATATTGGGAACCTACTGAAATATATTGTCATCATAGCAACGGTTTCCCCCCAAATAATAATAAAAAATGATAACGGTGACCCTCTTCATCTGCCCCGTTCTCAGCCCAAACTGTCCGAGCCGGCGATCGCCACCAACCACAACAAGCAGGCCCTGCTGTCATTCTGGTACAACGTGTGCGTGGACTGCAGCGAGAACGTGCGCCTGATCGTGCAGAACCCCGTAGTGACCAAGAACATCGCCTTCAACTACATCCTGGCCGATCATGACGACCAGGAGGTGGTGCTGTTTAACCGTGCCATGCTACCCGCTTACTACGGCATCCTGCGTCTGTGCTGTGAGCAGTCGGCTTCCTTCACGCGCCTGCTCGCCTCGCACCAGAACATCCAGTGGGCCTTCAAGAACCTCACGCCCCACGCCAGCCAGTATCCTGGGGTGGGTGCACACTCAAAACACCCTCGCATAAACACTCATTTACATGGAAATTATACAAAAAAGCAGTCGAGGGTTATGGGCCTTGCTCAATTAGCTGTGGTGGTGCTGGGATGACCTTCCAAGTCAACATCTGATTCACTGAGCTACCACTTTCCTCACTGTTGGCGCTTAACGGTCTATTTGTCGAGTTTAAATCGTAGCTAAATGTTTATTCTCTTACTGTACAGAATTGACGGATCTGTGGCTCTGAAATCTGATCTTAGATCTTAGATTACATGGAGATTATGTATATGTCAAAATGTTATGCCTGATCTGTGTGTGTGTGTGTGTGTGTGTGTGTGTGTGTGTGTGTGTGTGTGTGTGTGTTTGTGTGTGAATTATATATGATTTTTCTCTATGTAAGTTTAATGTAGTTTCAAATCCATGTAATTTGCTCACAACTCTAAGTGAAGTATGTCTGTGTGACTTCCAGTATCTGAGTCCATTCAGAGTCTAATCACTCCATTTAATGTAAATGTAAAAAAGAATCCGCATCCTGAGTTCGTCCTCTCGCTGAGTGATAATGTGTCCAATCCTATACATCAGACTTCAAAACAAACGTGTGTCTGTGTTTTTTTTATTTTTAATTTTTTTATATGAAAGCTGTGTGAAATTACACACAGCCACACAGGTATTTACCCAAATAAATAGACACCTTATTGCAATATAAATGTGTGTGTGGGGGTGTGTGTAGGCGGTGGAGGAGCTCTTCAACCTCATGCAGCTGTTCGTGGCTCAGAGGCCAGACATGAGGGAGGAGGATGTTGAAGATATAAAACAGTTTAAAAAGACCACAATCAGCTGCTACCTACGCTGCCTGGACGGCCGCTCCTGCTGGACCACTCTCATTAGGTGTGTGCACACACACACACACACGATATAAATACAAGGTTGTGTTCATCATTGATGTGTCTGTTATTACTGTGTAGTACAATTTTATTAAGCACTTATCGTGTGTGTGTTTCAGTGCCTTCCGTGTGTTACTCGAGAATGACGAGGACCGACTGTTGGTGGTGTTTAACCGAGGACTCATTTTAATGACTGAGGTATGACACACACAAAATGAATGAATAATCTTTTTTTATATATATATTTATCAAAATCTATAACCTCTTGTCTCTGTCTCTCTCTCTCTCTCTCTCTCTCTCTCTCTCTCTCTCTCTCTCTCTAGTCCTTTAACACCCTGCACATGATGTACCACGAGGCCACGGCGTGTCATGTGACCGGTGACCTGGTGGAGCTGCTGTCTATTTTCCTGTCGGTGTTAAAGGCGACTCGACCCTACCTGCAGCGCAAAGGTGCTCCATTACCCATCATGCACCCTGCACTCTACTCACACATCCTTACCCATAATGCACCACACCATGGGCAAACTAACTACACCATTTATTTCAAAAGGTGCCAATCAAGAGTAATTTACTGTGTGTGTGTGTGTGTGTGTAGATGTGAAGCAGGCTCTGATTCAGTGGCAGGAGAGGATCGATTTTGCACATAAACTGCTGACGCTGCTGAACTCCTACAGTCCTCCAGAGTTACGCAACGCCTGTCTAGGTAAAAAACTCTTATTGTGTGTATATATTTTATTTTCAAATTGCTAGACATTATGTGAAGAGGTACAGGTGTGTATAAGTAGGTACATGTGTGTATAAGTGTAGGTGTAAGTGTAAATGTGTGTATAAGTAGGATCAGTTGTATATAAGTATGTACAGGTGTCCTGGTCAGGTGTTCCCCGGTCAGGGAACCAACCCCAGACACTCTCAGTGCCGGTCCCGAGCCGAATAAATTGGGAATAAAATGTGTTGCATTAGGAAGGGCATCCAGCGTAAATACATGTGCCAAATCAAACATGCGGAGGATCCGCTGTGGCGACCCCTAATGGGAGAAGCCGAAAGAAAGAAAGAAAGAAGTGTATGTGTGTACATGTGTGTGTATAAGTAGGTACATGTGTGTGTATAGGTAGGTACAGATGTGTATAAGTAGGTACAGGTGTGTGTGTATAAGTAGGATCAGGTGTGTATAAGTAGGTACAGGTGTGTATGTGTGTGTATATGTAGGTACAGGTGTGTGTATAAGTAGGATCAGGTGTAAGTGTACAGGTGTGTATAAGTAGGTACAGGTGTGTATGTGTGTGTATATGTAGGTACAGGTGTGTGTATAAGTAGGATCAGGTGTGTATAAGTAGGTACAGGTGTGTATGTGTGTATATGTAGGTACAGGTGTTTGTATAAGTAGGATCAGGTGTGTAAGTGTACAGGTGTATAAGTAGGTACAGGTGTGTGTATAAGTAGGATCAGGTGTGTAAGTGTACAGGTGTGTATAAGTAGGTACAGGTGTGTATGTGTGTGTATAAGTAGGTACAGGTGTGTAAATGTTCAGGTGTGTATAAGTAGGTACAGGTGTGTGTGTGTGTGTGTATAAGTAGGATCAGGTGTGTATAAGTAGGTACAGGTGTGTATGTGTGTGTATAAGTAGGTACAGGTGTATGTGTGTGTATATGTAGGTACAGGTGTGTGTATAAGTAGGATCAGGTGTGTAAGTGTACAGGTGTGTATAAGTAGGTACAGGTGTGTATGTGTGTGTATATAGGTACAGGTGTGTGTATAAGTAGGATCAGGTGTGTATAAGTAGGTACAGGTGTGTGTGTGTGTATATGTAGGTACAGGTGTGTGTATAAGTAGGTACAGGTGTGTAAATGTTCAGGTGTGTATAAGTAGGTACAGGTGTGTATAAGTAGGTACAGGTGTGTGTGTGTGTATAAGTGTACAGGTGTGTACAGGTGTGTATGTGTGTGTATATGTAGGTACAGGTGTGTATATAAGTAGGATCAGGTGTGTATAAGTACAGGTGTGTATGTGTGTATATGTAGGTACAGGTGTGTATAAGTAGGATCAGGTGTGTAAGTGTACAGGTGTGTATAAATAGGTACAGGTGTGTGTATGTGTGTGTGTATAAGTAGGTACAGGTGTGTAAGTGTACATGTGTGTATAAGTAGGATCAGGTGTGTATAAGTAGGTACAGGTGTGTGTGTATAAGTGGGATCAGGTGTGTGTATAAGTGTACAGGTGTGTATAAGTAGGTACAGGTGTGTATGTTTGTGTATAAGTAGGTACAGGTGTGTAAATGTACATGTGTGTATAAGTAGGTACAGGTGTGTGTATAAGTAGGTACAGGTGTGTATAAGTAGGTACAGGTGTGTAAGTGTACATGTGTGTGTAAGTAGGATCAGGTGTGTAAGTGTACATGTGTGTGTATAAGTAGGATCAGGTGTGTATAAGTAGGTACAGGTGTGTGTGTATAAGTGGGATCAGGTGTGTAAGTGTACATGTGTATAAGTAGGTACAGGTGTGTATGTTTGTGTATAAGTAGGTACAGGTGTGTAAATGTACATGTGTGTATAAGTAGGTACAGGTGTGTGTATAAGTAGGTACAGGTGTGTAAGTGTACATGTGTGTATAAGTAGGATCAGGTGTGTATAAGCAGGTACAGGTATGTATAATTAGGTACAGGTGTGTATAAGTATGTACAGGCATGTAAGTGTACCTGTGTGTGTGTATAAGTAGGTACAGGTGTGTGTGTGTGTGTGTGTATAAGTAGGTACAGGTGTGTGTGTGTGTGTGTGTGTGTGTGTGTGTGTATAAGTAGGTACAGGTGTGTATAAGTAGGTACAGGTGTGTATGTTTGTATAAGTAGGTACAGGTGTGTATAAGTAGGGTCAGGTGTGTAAGTGTGCATGTGTGTGTATAAGTAGGTTCAAGTGTGTATAAGTAGGATCAGGTGTGTGTATAAGTAGGTACAGGTGTGTATAAGTAGGATCAGGTGTGTAACTGTACAGGCGTGTATAAGTAGGTACAGGTGTGTATGTTTGTATAAGTAGGTACAGGTGTGTAGAAGTAGGATCAGGTGTGTAAGTGTGCATGTGTGTGTATAAGTAGGTACAGGTGTGTAAGTGTGCATGTGTGTGTATAAGTAGGTTCAGGTGTGTGTATAAGTAGGTACAGGTGTGTAAGTGTACATGTGTGTATAAGTAGGTACAGGTGTGTGTAAGTAGGATCAGGTGTGTGTATAAGTAGGTACAGGTGTGTATAAGTAGGTACAGGTGTGTATAAGTAGGATCAGGTGTGTAAGTGTACATGTGTGTGTATAAGTAGGTACAGGTGTGTATAAGTAGGATCAGGTGTACATGTGTGTGTATAAGTAGGTACAGGTGTGTAAAAGTAAATAAGGAAAGGGGCGAGTCACTGAGTTCAGAGTTACATAATTCTCATTTGTTTCTCTTCTGCAGATGTTCTGAAGGAGCTGGTGCTGCTGAGTCCACACGACTTCCTGCACACACTCGTCCCCTTCCTACAGCACAACCACTGCACCTACCACCACAGCAACATACCCAGTACGACACACACACACACACACACACACACACACACACAAAAATAATCCAGGAAGTTCTTGTATTAAATACAGTTTATTAAAAAAAGTGGCTTTTAGTGTAATGTGTATATATGTGTGTGTGTGTGTGTGTGTGTGTGTGTGTGTGTGTGTGTGTGTGTGTGTGTGTGTGTGTGTGTGTATAGTGTCGTTTGGCCCCTATCTACCCTGCAGAGAGAACATCAAGCTGATGGGAGGGAAGAACAATATTCGCCCTCCCAGGCCTGAACTCAACATGTGCCTCCTTCCCTCCATGGTGGAAACCAGCAAGGTGTGTGTGTGTGTGCGTACGTGTGAGTGAGGTTAATAAATCGGTATGAACCAGTAAGAACATTGTTCTTGGTCCCTGCAGGGGAAGGACGAGGTGTATGACAGGATGTTGATGGACTACTTCTTGTCCTATCACCAGTTCATCCACCTTCTGTGTCGAGTCGCCATCAACTGCGAGAAGTTCACAGAGACACTCGTCAAACTCAGTACGCGAGAGTGTGTGTGTGTCTGCACACGTGCGTGCGTGTATATATGTGTCTGCTCATAGGTGTATGTTTTAATCGTGTACTTGTGTGTAGGTGTGATGATGGCGTACGAAGGATTGCCACTGCACCTTGCTTTGTTTCCCAAACTGTGGACTGAACTTAGTCAATCCCAGGTAATACACACACACACACACACACACACACACATACTGTATGTCTCTATGCTTAGGAAATGTAAAAATTGGAGCTCAAACAATACTTTGGTGTCTCTTTTTCTTTTACACACACACACACACACACACACAAACACTTGCATGGCACAGTCCACGTTAGCCAAGACGTGTGTGAAGCTGCTGTGCGAGGACCCCGCATTCGGAGAATACATCAAGTGCATCCTGATGGACGAGAGGACCTTCCTGAACAATAACACCGCTTACTCCTTCCTCACCTGCTTTTTACACAAGGTAACACACACACACACACACACACACACATATGTACTGTACATCTGTACATCATTCTCTTCTCACATTACATCAAAACAAAGTGCTAGAATGAAGTAAGAATGATACACGGTATGGTAAAAAGTATTTGGACACCCTCCTTTCCATATCTTCACATGGGTTGAAAGATGTTGATGATCTCCTGCTATAGAGCTCAAAACCTATTGAACACCTTTGGGATGAATGTGACCTCAGGCCTCTTCACCTCACCTACATCAGTACCTGACTCTACTAACACCCATGTGGCTAAATGTATCTCACACAGAAATGTAGTGGAACATCTTCCCAGAAAAGTGGAGTTCATTATAAGAGTAAATGAGATCCAAATGTGGAATGTGATGCTAGAAAGAAAGCACAGACCAATCCTATGGTCGGGGGTCCACAAACCTTTGTCCATATTGTGTATGTGATTATATAAATTGTATGAGAAATGTTCTCCAGTGCAGTCTATAGCCATGCAAACTTCTTTTGAATCTTCTGAGTTGTAATTAGAGGTCGAACGATTATTCATCGACAGATCGATACAGATAGTTTTTCCGGGTTGCATTCGTTGCTGTAGCGACTGAGAAGGCTCGCTGTCATTACGAGAGCGGCCTCTAGAGGCGAATCACTGAGCCCACGTGCTGTTTAAAGAAAATGTTGGATTGTCGATAAATTGAAAGATGATACAGAGAAGGATTGACCCTCATATGAATAATAAACCTGTGTGTGTTTGAAGGTTCAGCCACAGGTGTTGTCTGGACCAAGTTGTGCTAATCTGATCAGTGTGCTGGTCACCAACCTGCTGAATGAGTACCACTCCCTGCAGCCTGAACTGACCAATCAAAGCGCAGAGCTTAGCAAGACCAGCAGCCTCCTCAACGCAGTCAGTACACACACTTCCCTTGTCTGCCTCACACCCACCTCACACGCTTCACACACACTTTCACTGTCTGCCTCACACCCACCTCACACGCTTCACGCACACTTTCACTGTCTGCCTCGCACCCACCTCACACGCTTCACGCACACTTCCACTGTCTGCCTCACACCCACCTCACACGTTTCACGCACACTTTCAGTCTGCCTCACACCCACCTCACACGCTCACGCACACTTCCACTGTCTGCCTTACACCCACCTCACACGCTTCACGCACACTTCCACTGTCTGCCTTACACCCACCTCACACGCTTCACGCACACTTCCACTGTCTGCCTTACACCCACCTCACACGCCACGCACACTTCCACTGTCTGCCTTACACCCACCTCACACGCTTCACGCACACTTCCACTGTCTGCCTCACACCCACCTCACACGCCACGCACACTTTACACACACGCCCACTGTCTGCCTCACACCCACCTCACACGCCTTCACGCACACTTCCACTGTCTGCCTCACACACACTTCCACTGTCTGCCTCACACACGTCACACACACTTTACATACATTTCCACTGTCTGCCTCACACCCACCTCCCACACTTCACATGCTCCTCACACACACGTCCACTGTCTGCCTCACACCCACCTCACACGCTTCACACACACTTCACATGCTCCTGACACACACTTCCACTGTCTGCCTCATGCTTTACACACAGCTAAATGGGCTCAGTATCTGGTAGCTTCACTATCTCTCTCTCTCTCTCTCTCTCTCTCTCTCTCTCTCTCTCTCTCTCTCTCTATTTCATATGTGTGTGTGTGTGTAGGATCTTCGAGCTCTGGTGCTGATGTTATCAGTACACACCCCTCAGCAGCTGGACCCTGCACTCGGCCCCGCCCTGCAGGAACTGCTCACTAAATGCACTGCCTGCTTACAGCATCGCCCACACACACACTGGAGACTAAAGCCAAAGGTACACACACACACACACACACACACACACACACACACACACACACACACACACTGGAGACTGAAGCCAAAGGTACACACACACTGGAGACTGAAGCCAAAGGTACACACACACGCTGGGGACCAAAACCAAAGGTGTACACACACACACACGCTAGGGACTAAAGCTAAATGTACACATACACACACAAACAAGCACACGTACACATGCTAGAGATCAAAGCCAAAGGTATATAAACACACACACGTACACGTACACACGCACACACTTTGATGAAATTGAAGTACGAGTAACTTTCTGCCTGACCTTCTCTTCCACTCTCTCTCTCTCTCTCTCTCAGTGGAAGAGGAAGGGGCGACTCCAGTAAAGCGGCGGCGTGTCAGCGGCGATGTTGATCGTCCAGCAGAGAGCAGCAGCAGTGCCGGGGTGAGCGGAATTTGTCCCGCCTCCACCTCGTCCGCATTGGTCCCCTGCTCGGACCAGAAGGCGGAGCCTGCCGAGGCGTTAACGCCCAACAGCACTTCGGACACAGAAACCCGAGACTCATCACTCATCGACCCGGGAACCGAGCACGACCCTCCATCTCCAGACAGCACCTCCACGAAAGAGGAGAAAATGGAGGCGTCCACGTCGTCGTCCTCCTCCTCCTCCTCTTCATCATCGTCGCTGCCCGAAGTGTTTGGGAGGACGGAGCCGAGGCCGGGGCCGTCAACGGGGGTTGACGAAGACGACGGAGAGGAAGAGCGCAAAGATGCAAAGGAGCGCGAGAGAGAGAGCGCCTCTAATAAGACTTTCTCCTCTTCCTCCTCCTCCTCTGCAGATGACTCCGCTGTGCTCCTGCTCTCCAACCTCCAGGATGCTGACGAGGGGCGGGGCTGCACTCTTCAGGAGGCGGAGTCAGGGATGGTCAGCCACTCCCCCTCACAGGGAGTGGCAAGTTCCGGACCGGACATCCTGGACGTTCTTCAGCGCACTGTTGAAGCCGCCATCGCCGTCATTACCAAACTCTCCAGCGGGGCGAAAGCAGGTTCACGCCCCTCTGCCTCGTGATGTCACTTTTTTTTTTCTTCATTCTGACACGCTGACAACAGTGTTAATAGTCGCTTCTGAATGAGTTGAATTGCAGCGAATAGCAGCTACAAGGGCAATTTTTCTTTCTTTCCCCTTTTTTTTTTTTTTTTTTTGTGGTTATTTTATTGATTTTTTTTTTTGCGGTTGCTGTAACGAGACAGGGGAAAGGTTTACAGAGTTTTAGTCCCTTCTGTTTCTAATTTAATTTGCGTTTTTAAATCATCGTGTTATTATTATTGTCTAACGTGCCAGTTTTGTACTTATCGAAGCAAGTCGTGCGATCAGCGCCACCTTGTTGGTGTTTTTTTTTTTGTTTTTTTTTGTTTTTTTTCGTTCCTGTGGTTGATATCGAATCTACGTTTACCTGTACATTGAAAGAACGAATCAATGGGGGGAGAAAAAAAAAATTTAAGAACCACAATTTGATTCTGTAAAGAATCCTCTAGTTGTTTCCTGGGCCTTGTAAATGAGAAGATTGAAAAAGTTAAATATATATGTAAGATATATGTATACAGTATATATAAAAGTGTAAAGCTCATATATACTGTGTATGTGTGTGTGTATGTGTGTGTGTGTGTGTGTGTGTATATATATATATATATATATATATATATATATATATATATATATATATATATATATATATATATATATATATATATATACACACACACACACACACACATATACACTTATGAATCTACTGTGTATATACATATGCTGTATATGTATATAGACTTTATGGTGCTTTATCACACACACAGAGGATGTGTTGCTTGAATAAAGCACACCTGATGGAACTGTTGGAGCTATATTTTATTTACCGAGATACATTCCACAATCTATCTGTCATTCTTGCATTTTTTTCTTCTTCCTCCTCTTCTGGTTTTCTTGTTCCTGTTTTATTATTTTTGCCTTCTTGATTTATTTTAATATAGGATAACTTAATAAAATTTTAATATGATTTAATTATGAACCGAGTCACCGCGACCGACTGAGATTTCTTTGATTCGCATCTTGTTGCACAATTTTCCGACGGTCCACTGACCTGATTGTGTGTGTGTGTGTGTGTGTGTGTGTGTGTGTGTGTGTGTGTGTGTGTGTGTGTGTGTGTGTGTGTGTGTGTGTGTGTGTGTGTGTGTGTGTACAGTGCGTTTGGAAAGTATTCAGACCCCCCTCCTTAACGTTTTTTAATTTTTGTTGTTTCAATCGCTGTGTTTAAAAAGAAATATATATTATTAATCTACTAATCATTCTGTACCCCATAATGACAAAGTGAAGCTCCTGAAGGACACTCTGACTGTGAGGAACAAGATTGTCTGGTCTGATGAAAACAAGATTGAACTGTTCAGCCTCAATTCTTTAGGAAATCAGCCACCCATTATTACCTGGCCAAAACAATCCCAAAAGTGAAGCGTGGTGGTGGTGGCATCATTCTGTGGGGGTTGAGAGATGATATCCTCAATCAAAAACCTCTTCCACGGACATCATTCTGGGCCAAAGGTTCACTTTCCTACATGAGGAAGTTGAGGAACAACTCTTCGAGTGGCCCAGGTGGAGCCCTGACTTCAACTCTGTTAAACATCTCTGGAGAGACCTGAACGTGTCTGTACACCGAGGCTCCCTCTCCAACCTGCCCCAGCTTGAGAAGATTTGACTTTAAGAATGGCAGAAAATCCCCCACTCCAGGTGTGCGAAGACAAAAAGTAAATCATCTGAATACTTATCGTCATATTTCAGTATTTCTTGAATTCTGTTTTCACTTTGTTATTAATGGAAAAGAAATAATTGGATGATTGTAGTAACCGGCTGCAACGTAACAACATAAAAAAAAGCTAATAGTTTCCGAACGGTCTATATGTTGGGCTCAATAAATGTAAAGCAGGCGCATGGGAAATTAGCTTTAATTACATTTTTTACAGGCGAAAAACTTTGTGTTAAACCCACACACAGTTCATGGAAAGGAATAAGGTGATAACATTAGGAATCTATTCATGATAAACCATCAAAAATGGACAAATGACTATTGTGTTAACTAATTTGTAAAAAAAAGTGAGCAAGATTATATAGTTAATTTGCTATAATGTCCTGAGATTGTTCTTGGATCACTTTAACACTAATACATCGTACAGCATCATATTGTATAAGATTCATCGGCGAATATAGAATCGTCAGCTTATTTATCCTGCTCGTGTGGAAGAGTGATGTTTCAGGTAAGTGTCTGAAAGTGGAAATGTTATCAAGTGGCTGTTTATCATCACAACCAGGGAGTTCTAAAGGCAGGAATTTGATATAAATATACAGTACAGACCAAAAGTTTGGACACACCTTCTCATTCAAAGAGTTTTCTTTATTTTCATGACTATGAAAATTGTAGAGTCACACTGAAGGCATCAAGGGCTATTTGACCAAGAAGGAGAGTGATGGGGTGCTGCGCCAGATGACCTGGCCTCCACAGTCACCGGACCTGAACCCAATCGAGATGGTTTAGGGGTGAGCTGGACCGCAGAGTGAAGGCAAAAGGGCCAACAAGTGCCAAGCATCACTCGGGGAACTCCTTCAAGACTGTTGGAAGACCATTTCAGGTGACTACCTCTTGAAGCTCATCAAGAGAATGCCAAGAGTGTGCAAAGCAGTAATCAAAGCAAAAGGTGGCTACTTTGAAGAACCTAGAATATGACATTTTTCAGTTGTTTCACACTTTTTTGTTATGTTTATAATTCCATATATAATTCCACGTGTTAATTCATAGTTTTGATGCCTTCAGTGTGAATCTACAATTTTCATAGTCATGAAAATAAAGAAAACTCTTTGTGTGTCCAAACTTTTGGTCTGTACTGTATATATATAAAATTACAGAGTATGTCAAGTTTGAGAGACTCCTACATTATCCTTTAGTTCCTACACATCAAACTCAGTAATGTAACTTCATGAAGATTGACTTTGAACGAAACAAATCTATAAAAATCCAGATGTTCCACTAAATTTGATTGCTTTCCTTTTTGACAGTTTGTTTAACAAAAGGGACATAAATGAGTCTCAAAAACCATAAAGACTCCATACTTTTCCCAGGCTCTGTAGATGTATGTAAATGTGTAATGATTGAGAATTTCATGCTAGGTCTGTTTAGCTGTTTTTTTCAGGATGATAATTTTCAGTAAAGTTCTGTTTTAAATCTATTTCATGCCTGATAAAAAAAAGTCTACATGCCCATTATCTATTATAGAAAAAAAAAAAGTATTTAAATAATAAATGACATTTACAGGAGCTACGATGATGCTAGACTTTAACCCTCAAGTATTTCTTGGAGTAGTGCAATTAGCATAACTGCTAACACTGTGCACAAAGTGTGTTAGGGACTATAAAATATGCAGTCGCAGCAATATCATTTACACACAATATAAATGCCTGTTTTGAAGTCAAAGCTCATCCCACTTGAGAAAAATAATGATCGATTTTGTCCCTGAAATGAAAATGTCACTTTTTTTTGTTTATACAGAAGGTGTGTGTTTTTATTTAGTTTGTTTTTTGGACACGTAGCTGGTTGTTAGACGGCCGAGGTGAAGTTGGTGGTGGTGTTGGTGTTGGGGTCGGGGTCGTTGTCTGAAGACGGCACGGCCACGCTTCTCTTTTGAGATGCTTCTGATGCTTTCCTGCTGCTGTTCCAGTTCTGCAGATCCTTAAACACAACCAGAAAGAGTTGGATGAATTGATGGGGGGATTGGGGGGTGTCATGCTGTTACTAAACTAATCAACTTCCTGTGTTAGTGTTTTATTGCTGTGAGGTTTTGTTTTGAAAAATGTATAGCTTCAATTTAATGTTGTGGAATGTCCACAGGAAATCCTGAAGAATGGTGGAAAAATGCTCAATAATATAAAAACTGCAGCTGCAACTTGCGGCCATTTTGATCGAACGTTTATTATTGTTTCGATTAATCTTTTTTTTTTTTTTTAATTAAATTCGATGTTTTGCTTATTATAACTAATATACCCTGAAGTAGGATTTATAATGTGTAAAAGTGTATTTAAACATGCAAAAGCTGCATATTGAGTTTAACGATCTTTAGACATTTTAAAGCTCGATTAGTTGTTGCAGCTCTAATAAAAACCCTTTTATAATGGATTTAATGGGAATTGTATTGGCTTTATATGGACACTGCTATGGTCTCTACCAATAGAAAACCTTTTTCCTTCTTTTTTTTTGCAGCTTGTAGAACACATGTTGCTGTTGGTATCTACAGGACACCATTAGGGACCATGACGACATCCTGATTCCAATAAATGTCTACAAGGGTTACTTTGGTTTGATTTTAATGATTTACGAAAGCGTAATGGAAAACCATCTGGTACTCTTTAACACGTGGTGGTTTAAAATGTTATTTGTAGTGAAAATCGTTAGAAATGTCTATAGTCAGAACTGCTGGTGGTACAAAGTGGATTTTGAAACACAGTCACACTGAAATGGAAGTGGTTTCTGGGTAAAATTGGTCCATGCCATTATCTAGTCCATGCTCGTTGTCTGACTTTTGCTGCTTTCATTTATCCACAAAGCAAATAAAGCGAACGCTGAGGAAGTCCGTCAAAACCTGCCCTGATCTACACACACTGCTTTATTATCATTAGCATCGTCTCAACTCTATTTCCATTCAACCTCCAAACATAAGGAGGGTTGAGGATGAAGATAAAAAAGCAATTCTGTTTGTCCAAGACGCTGCAACAAACTGCAACATGGTGACATTTTGTTCCTGTTTCTCGATAAAAGAAGTCCTGACTCTAGACCTGGATGTAGTTTGAGGCAGAAACTTTCATCACTTACACATAACACCAACAGTAACTGTTCCTTGGTTGATGAATCGCAATTGAGGTCAGTGGAATTTGGAGTTTTTGTTGATACTCAAAGGATTCTTGGTTTTACCTCAATGTAGCGCTAACACAAGCAGCTAGTTAACAAACGCGGAAACAAATTTCAACATTAAAACATTAACAACAAAAATCTTCACTAAAATAAAAGGTCAAAATTTTGCTCTTGGTTTCGCCAATTTCTAGTCTGTGATATGTTTTGTACACTTTTCTGGCCACAATGAATTTCTTTAATCTGAAACCAAATTATTAACTCATTTCAAAAAAAAAAGAAGAAGAAGCAGTTTACAGGAAGTTATCATTGGTTGCTCAGATTAGTCAGTCAAATCTCCATATTCCTTGAGTTTAATCAGATTTTCAACTAGCTACTGAACCGACTGCTACAGAGGGACTTAAAAACAGTGCCAACCTGTAACGCCCTTTTTGAATGACCGTTACCCAGAGGTGGAAACAAATTCCACTTAATCACGTTACTGTAATTGAGTAGCTTTTTATGCATTTCTACTTTTAATTTTAATTTTACTTCAGTATGTTCTGTTTGAAGTGTTGTATTTTTCTACATTTTAAATTATATCCGTTACTGAGTAAAAAAAAATATATATAAATAAATAAATAAAGCAAAGAGGAAAGAAATCGCACCCTGGAAACTACTGCGCTGATTACATGGTGGGTGGAGAACAAACGCAATTAAGATTAACGAGAAGGGAAGATGGAAACGGACAAGACCGATGTCGCTGAGTCAGAACCAGCTGAGGGTGAAATGCTGTTGAATTCTTATGAAACAAACCTTAGGCTTAGTTTAAAGGACTACTTTGACTTCAAATGCAAGAAAGACAACAGCTTTATTATGCAGTGCACGCAGTTTAAAACTCGACATCAAACCTGCACAAACACAAGCTTGTTGAGGTCAGTTAATACTTTATCTTTAGATTACATAATTGTTGTACTCTTGCATTGCATCACGTTGCATTGATCGTTGCGTGAAATTGTCAATGTTGGTTAGCAACAGGGTGGGATTTTAAAGGGGACTGGGGGGAAAATTGTCACTGCACAATGAAGCTGTTCAGTGTCACGATTTAAGAATCATAGAAAATGAATGAGCTGAAGATGTTGAGATGTTTGTTGGGAGTGACGAGGATGGACATGATTATAAACGAGTTCATTAGAGGGACAGCGCATGTAGGACGTTTTGGGGACAAAGTGAGAGAAGCCCGATTGAGATGGTTTGGACATGTGCAGAGGAGGGAGGTGGGGTACATCGGAGGATGGAGCCACCAGGAAGGAGAAAAAGAGGAAGGCCAATGAGGATTTATGGGTGTGGTAAAGGAAGACATGCAGGTAGTGGGTTTTAAAGAGCCACATGTAGAGGACAGGAGGGTAAGAAGACAATCTGCTGTGGGGACCTCTAGAGGTAGCAACCAGAAGTGTCTGAGTTCTAAATGTGCGTTTGCAATTTCTCTCATTATCATAAATTACATAATAAAAGGAGGTTTATTTTTTTTCCGCTGCAAAATTGCTGAACTTGCATTAGACTCGAGTCATGGATTGTAGTGTTTTTTATTTATTTATGGTTATTATTTAATTTGTAAAGGTGTTCCTTCATTTAAATATAAGTAGTTTGAGATTAATATCTTAGTCCTTTTTGAACTACACTAGAGACCCATCCTCGCTGAAGAAAAAAAAAGTAAATTTTTACTTTGACTTGGTTTTTTTTTAGAACTTTAGACTTAACAATAACTTTTACTTGAGTAGAACTTTTTTTTTTATTCTGTTACAATGGCAACATTAGCATTTCTTAAATATTTAGCCTGACTGCTCACTTACCTCTTGTTGATCTCTCAATAATTCTGCATTAGTGAAGCTGCAGAAGACATCGAAGCCAATGGTTAAAGATCTGCAACATGCTCTGAAGTCCTACAAACTTTATATTGCATCACTTTGGGAATACTTACACACTACATCTCTCCGGCGTCCCTATGTTAAAGCTTTCTCGGTCTGAATCGGTATCTTTCATCTTCCTGTACCTGAGACAGAAACAAAAACATTTCAGAAACTTTATGATGGTTGTTGTCTAATTATTTTGGAGAAAACCAAAGAACTTGGAGACTTGGGGAAGGTTCCACAAAATTACAGAGCAACTCAAGAACTTTGAGAATGGATTTGGACTGGAATTAAAATAAAAAAAACAATTGAATGGATCTAAACTCACTTCATCACAGCCACCACCGTCAGTGTGATGAGTGCGACGAGGCTGAGCGCCAGCAAGACCCCGAGCACAATAACAGCCGTCTCGTCCTGGTTCTCCTGTTTTTTGGATTCTTGCTCCACTCCTTCCAGTTCCACATCAGAACCGAACACTTTCTCCAGTTCAACCTTCACGCTCTCACTTTCACTCTGCAGCTTCCTGGACAAGTTACAACACAAAGTTTTGCTTAATTGGAAATTGGATTTGTTTCGTTTTGTGTTTGTCCAGTTAGTGTTACTGTAGTTCTCTATTTCAGGTTTGGAAAAAGTCTTTGATGGTGAATTTCACCACTTCCACAAGTAATTATACACTAAACAGGGTCACATGGTTCCATTATGTTGACTGGTTTATTCCTGAAAAACAAGAAACAATTTGAACAAGGAAAAAAATCTGATCTTCTAGTGGTTTTTTTTTTGTGGTTTTCTAGTCTTCATCTAGTGTTCTTCTAGTCTTCTTCTAGTGCTCTACTAGTCTTGATCCAGTCTTCTTCTAGTCTTCCTCTAGTGCTCTACAAGTCTTCATCTAGTGTTCTTCTAGTCTTCCTCTAGTGCTCTACTAGTCTTCATCTAGTGCTCTACTAGTCTTCATCTAGTGCTCTACTAGTCTTCATCTAGTGTTTTTCTAGTCTTCCTCTAGTGCTCTACTAGTCATCTAGTGTTCTTCTAGTCTTCATCTAGTGCTCTACTAGTACTCATCTAGTGCTCTTCTAGTCTTTCTCTAGTGCTCTACTAGTCTTCATCTAGTGCTCTTCTACTTCTCATCTAGTGCTCTTTACTAGTCTTCATCTAGTCTTCTTCTAGTCTTCCTCTAGTGCTCTACTAGTCATCTAGTGTTCTTCTAGTCTTCATCTAGTGCTCTACAAGTCTTCATCTAGTGTTCTTCTAGTCTTCATCTAGTGTTCTTCTAGTCTTCCTCTAGTGCTCTACTAGTCTTGATCCAGTGTTCTTCTAGTCTTCCTCCAGTGCTCTACAAGTCTTCTTCTAGTGCTCTACTAGTACTCATCTAGTGTTTTTCTAGTCTTCATCTAGTGCTCTACTAGTACTCATCTAGTGTTCTTCTAGTCTTCCTCTAGTGCTCTACTAGTCTTCAGCTAGTGCTCTTCTAGTACTCATCTAGTACTCATCTAGTGCTCTTTACTAGTCTTTATCTAGTGTTCTTCTAGTCTTCCTCTAGTGCTCTACTAGTCTTGATCCAGTGTTCTTCTGGTCTTCCTCTAGTGCTCTACTAGTCTTCATCTAGTGTTCTTCTAGTCTTCATCTAGTGCTCTACTAGTACTCATCTAGTGTTCTTCTAGTCTTCATCTAGTGCTCTACAAGTACTCATCTAGTGTTCTTCTAGTCTTCATCTAGTGCTCTACTAGTACTCATCTAGTGTTCTTCTAGTCTTCATGTAGTACTCATCTAGTACTCATCTAGTGCTCTACTACTCATCTAGTGCTCTTTTAGTATTCAACAAGTACTCATCTAGTGCTCTTTTACTACTCATCTAGTGTTTTCATCTAGTGCTCTACTAGTCTTCCTCTAGTGCTCTATTAGTCTTCAGCTAGTGCTCTTCTAGTATTTATCTAGTACTCATCTAGTGCTCTTCTACTACTCATCTAGTGCTCTTTACTAGTCTTCGCCTAGTGTTCTTCTAGTCTTCATCTAGTGCTCTACTAGTCATCTAGTGTTCTTCTAGTCTTCATCTAGTGCTCTACAAGTCTTCATCTAGTGTTCTTCTAGTCTTCATCTAGTGTTCTTCTAGTCTTCCTCTAGTGCTCTACTAGTCTTGATCCAGTGTTCTTCTAGTCTTCCTCCAGTGCTCTACAAGTCTTCTTCTAGTGCTCTACTAGTACTCATCTAGTGTTTTCTAGTCTTCATCTAGTGCTCTACTAGTACTCATCTAGTGTTCTTCTAGTCTTCCTCTAGTGCTCTACTAGTCTTCAGCTAGTGCTCTTCTAGTACTCATCTAGTACTCATCTAGTGCTCTTTACTAGTCTTTATCTAGTGTTCTTCTAGTCTTCCTCTAGTGCTCTACTAGTCTTGATCCAGTGTTCTTCTGGTCTTCCTCTAGTGCTCTACTAGTCTTCATCTAGTGTTCTTCTAGTCTTCATCTAGTGCTCTACTAGTACTCATCTAGTGTTCTTCTAGTCTTCATCTAGTGCTCTACAAGTACTCATCTAGTGTTCTTCTAGTCTTCATCTAGTGCTCTACTAGTACTCATCTAGTGTTCTTCTAGTCTTCATGTAGTACTCATCTAGTACTCATCTAGTGCTCTACTACTCATCTAGTGCTCTTTTAGTATTCAACAAGTACTCATCTAGTGCTCTTTTACTACTCATCTAGTGTTTTCATCTAGTGCTCTACTAGTCTTCCTCTAGTGCTCTATTAGTCTTCAGCTAGTGCTCTTCTAGTATTTATCTAGTACTCATCTAGTGCTCTTCTACTACTCATCTAGTGCTCTTTACTAGTCTTCGTCTAGTGTTCTTCTAGTCTTCATCTAGTGCTCTACTAGTACTCATCTAGTGTTCTTCTAGTCTTCATCTAGTGCTCTATTAGTACTCATCTAGTGTTCTTCTAGTCTTCCTCTAGCGCTCTTCTAGTCTTCCTCTAGTGCTCTACTAGTCTTCAGCTAGTGCTCTTCTAGTACTCATCTAGTGCTCTTCTACTACTCATCTAGTGCTCTTTTACTACTCATCCAGTGTTTTCATCTAGTGCTCTTTTAGTACTCAACAAGTACTCATCTAGTGCTCTTTTACTACTCATCTAGTGTTTTCATCTAGTGCTCTACTAGTACTCATAGTTTACTCGTACTCCTCAAGTGTCCTGGTACTCATCTAGTGCTCTTCTAGTGCTCATCTAGTGCTCATCTAGTGCTTTTCTAGTGCTTACCTAGCGCTCTTCTAGTACTCATCTAGTGCTCATTTAGTGTACTCATCTTCATCTAGTGCTCTTATAACGCTCATCTAGCAATCTTCTAGTGCTCATCTAGTGTACTAATCTTTATCTAGCGCTCTTCTAGTGCTCATCTAGTGTACTAATCTTCATCCAACGCTCTTCTAGCGCTTATCTAGTACTCTTCTAGGACTCTTCTAGTGCTCATCTTCTTACATTTAGCCACTATTTTCTGTTATAATAAGCTCCATTGTTCTGGGAAGATGTTCCACTAGATTTTGTGAGACTTTTTCTATGTTGTTATGTAAAGTCAGGTTTGAGGTTGAGGTCAGACCTCTATAGCAGGAGATCTTAAACTCCAACCCATGTAAAGCAGATCTTCATGGAGCTGGCTTTGTGCACAGGGGTCTTGTCATGCTGGAACAGTTTTGGGTCTCCTAGTTCAAGTGACAGGAAAAATGTCATGCTACAGCAACCCTAAGACGGCGGGAACAGTAAAATCTGTGGTAACAGTTTAAGGAAGACCTATGGGTGGAAAAGTCGGGTGTCTCAGTACTTTTGGCCATATAGTGCACTATTCTTATGATCTTATATGGGGTTAATATGAACAAAAAACACACTAATTATGAGTTTAATAAAGATGTAGACTGACTGTTGCCATGGATACTGAATAAATTGGTGACTATGGCGAGCTGTTTGTGTAACTTACTCGTGGACTTTCTTGGCGCTGATGGTCGCTCCAGCCGCGTCCACTGCGATGAAGCTGATGTACGTCTTTGTTTTTATTTTCGACACACGTGAACGCATCTCGTTCCCGTGCTCTTCTCGTACGCTGAGGACGTGCATGCTCCAGCCGAGCACTTTCTCTAGAGACCTGAGAGAGAGATGGAGAGAGATTGAGTGTTGATAAGGTTAGGATATTTCTAACTGCAAATTCGACTCTTTTTCCACAGAAAACATTCTCACTTCTGAGTTTCTGTCATCTTCATCTGGACCGTGTGAGCAGGCTGGTTCAGCGTGATCACCACAATGTTCTCGCTGGTGCTGTCTTTCACCTGGATCTGGAAATCATGCATTGGGGTCACATGGTTTTATCATGTTGGTTGATATATTTTAGTAAAATAACATGAAATAATATAAACAAGAAAAAATCTGATTTTCTATTGCTCATCTAATGTTCCAAGGTTCATCTAGTGTTCATCTAAAGCTTAACTTATTTTCTTTTAGTCTTCATCTAGTGTTCTTCAAGGGCTAGTGTTCACCTAAAGCTTACAAAGTTTTCTTCTAGTCTTCATCTATCGTTTATCTACTGTTCTAGTGCACATCTATTGTTCTTGTAATGCACATCGTGTTCTAGTGCACATCTATTGTTCTAGGGTTTATCTAGAGTTCATTTTCTAGTGATCTACTGCACATCTAGTGTTCTAGGGTTCATCTAATGTCCTTCAAGTGCACATCTAATGCACATCTAGTGTTCTAGAGCACATATAGTGTTCTGGGATTTATTTAGAGTTCATCTAGTGTTCTTCTAGAACACATAGTGTTCTGGGGGTTATTTAGAACACTATTTTTATTCTAGTGCTCATATAGTGTTCCCTGGTTTATCTAATATTCTTTTAAAGCTTTCCTTGTTTACTTCTAGTCTTTATCTAGTGTTCTAGTGATTATCTAGTGCATGTCTAGTGTACATATAATCTTAATCTAGTGCTTTTCTAGTGGTTGTCATCTGTTCTTCTAGTAAACATCTAGTGTTCTAGTGTTAATCTACTGTTATTCTAGTAGTGGTCATCTAGTGCTGTATGGTTCAACTAGTGTTCAAGTGCTCTTTTCGTCTTCCTTTAGAGTTTTTAAATGAAAGCTCAATAAAGAAACACTGCTGACTTTGAGAAACATCACCTGAGCTGAAAATGTTTGTTCTTTGAGACTTGCCTGTATCTCAGCGCTTGCAGAGAGTCCGTGTTTATCCGTGGCTTTAACGTGAGCGGTTATTGTTTTACCGCCCGTTCCTGCTAAATCCAGCACATAAACCTGACCAGAGTTGCTCTCGATTCCCAGCAGTGAACTGGAATCCTGCAGGGAGTACTGGAGCTCCTCGCTGTCCCAGACATCAGGGTCCAGTGCCTACAGAGAAGTACATCAGGGATTAGTCCAAATTCCAATCAGAGTTCTTGGGACAGCCCCAGTAAAAGAGGCGTGGCCTCAGTGTCTGTCGGTCTTATACAAAATTTGGCATGTCTTCTTTATACACTAGTTATAGCTAGCTCACAAACTCGCCATGGTCTCCTACCTTCACGGTCACTACTGGATATCTGAACGGGGCGATGCTGTAGATTTCTGCTGTGTACCTTTCTTGTTCAAAGACAGGAGTCTCGTTCACATCTTCTACCTCAATTACCACCTATTGGGAGGCAAATAATCAGAAGTTAAAGTCATGACCTGCCTACTGATCATTGCTTGGTTTAGCAAATAGGGCTGGAGGTACCGTGGTTTTTGCTGTGTTGGGAGGCCTCCTGGAGTCAATGGCTTTCACGTTAATGATGTACGTTTCCTTTTCCTCCTTATCCAGCGACTTGAGCGTCTTGATCCCTCCACTTTTGTCCACACTGAACAGCTCTGTGTGTGACATCAGACTATAAGTGACCTGGATCAGCTGGTTTCCTGTTAGTGCCCTGACCCCGCCCACGTTTGTTTCAGCCGGCTCGTTCTCCTTTACTGAGAACACGTAGGTGGCGTTCTCGAAAAAGATGGTGTCCATCAGATGGATGCTTCTCACGTTGATCGTGACAGTCGCTATCGTGGGAGAAACAGAGACGTGATCTACAATCGTACCATCGACATTTGTTCTAAATTTTGTGTGTAGTTGCAAGTAGGCGTGGTTTACACTCGGAACACAACTCACCTGTATCGTTCAGTGGTGGCGTTCCATGGTCTTCAGCTATAATGATAAGCTCTATAAGTGTGTCCTCAGTGAGGTGAGTGAGGTCACTGGTCCACGTCATGGCTCCTGTTTCAGGATTCAAATCCACCATGTCCGAGTCTTTAGACAACCTGGAGATAAAAGCATTTACATGGTGAATATCATTGATTATATACAGAGTGCAGGGAAAAGGGAAGGAGTTGGCAGCCTTGGAGAGTCTGTTATTTAGCAGTTACCAGTTAGGATATCATGATTAGATGTTGACCGTTTTCTCGTTTTTTTCCCCGATAGTTTATTGCTAAAATACTGATACTGATACTGATTGCTCCATACTGATAGTTTTACTGGGTCGCGTTTGCGCTGGAGAGCCTGAGAAAGTCAGCTGTCATTAAACAGTACGAGAGCGGCCACTAGAGGCGAATCACTGACAATGCTACGTGCTGTTTGTTTTGACACGTGAGATTGCACGCTGCACCTTAGTCGTGTTCGTTTACAGTGCATTAACTAAAGTGAACTGATAAAATGAAAATGTGAAAATGTATTAGTAAATGTTGAAATGAACAAATAAACAATACTTCTTAAGCATTTGTTAACTTCAGTTGTGTTACAAATCGAATCTTACTTCAAACTAGTGGTTCTCAAAGTGTTGTTCGCTGCCCTCTAGTGGGAAATAAAGACTTGACAGGTGGTGCGCAATGAAAGACAGTATTTATATAATTTTTTGTTCTCATTAATATTCATTTATGATTTTCTCTATTAAAAATAAAGTTCATATACTCAAAGCAACCACAAACAAACAGTTTAGGTCAGGTTATTGAAGGGACTCTCTGGTGGTAGTGCTTTTTCAAGAAGATGGTGTTTTCTGGGTCTCAGGTATTGTTTCGGGCTGCTATAACTTTGTTGATGGTTTGACAAAGGTTTGCATCAGCATTATATATGTATTTCCACGCTGACCTGTAGGTGATGAGAGAGTTGTTCCCGACATCTTGATCTGTAGCAGACACCGTTAACACCAGATCTCCTTTTTTGACGTCTTTCGCCAGAACACGTGTCGAGTATGACGGCTGACTGAAGACCGGGGCATTGTCATTAACGTCAGTCACAATAACCTTCAACGTGGTGATGTTCTGAAGGGAACCGAAATCAAATTGAGTTGGTTAACAAAGAAACGGGGCACTTGTAATAAACAGTTTATGCCAGGGATCCCTCATATCAGAATCAGAATCAGGTTTATTGGCCAAGCCCTGTGTTGACACACACAAGGAATTTGGTTCCAGTTGTTGGTGACTCTCAAAAGTAAAAGACATAAATAACACTATACATGTAGCTTAGACTATACAAGACAAAACAATATTTGATAATGAAGGTTGACTTTCAAACTAAATTTCCCTTGGTTATTAATAGAGGTCAAGGCACCTATAGGTGTTTGCTAGAACTCTGCTGTCATTACAAGAGTGGCCTCTAGAGGCAAATCACTGATGCCATGTGCTGTCTGTTTTTACACGCAAGACTGCGTGCTGCACAGAGAGCGCTTTATTATACTTATTTATTAATTATTTAATAATATTTATGAATATATTTATATGTATTTTCTTTTAGCACTTTTTCACGATTCAGTACTTCTTTTTTTAATAAAGTTCAGTACTATTTTACATGGAGTGTTTATTTGTTTTATATCCATTTTAAGAACCATCGATTGATTAATCTGTTATCGGCAAGTACAGTCCAACCCAGCTAACGGTATCTGTAAAATCCACTATCGATAGACCTCTAGTTATTAGCATAATTAATCTAATTATTTGTTAGATTCACCCACCAACCATATGCATAAGTACAGTAAGTAAATGTTTTGATTTCAATAGCAATAAATATGAAAAAAAATCACTAAAATAGTAATAATGCTAGACTATGTATCTCTTGATATGACAAAATAATAAACTAATCTCGCATTAGGAGGCATAATACCCACATTTAAATATCATAATAAAATCTCAGAACCATGTCATTTTCTGTTACAGACCAATCCGTCCCCCTTTAAAGAAAGGAAAAATGATGTGGCCCTCACAAAAAAACAAGTTTGGGAACCCCTGGTTTTTAAAGACCAAAAAAAATAACTTACATGTCTTTGTGGTGTGCCATAATCACTAGCCACAAGTACCAACGTATAAACCTCTTGTTTCTCACGATCCAGTGTCCCAATCACTATCAAAGTCCCATCCTGACAGAGAGAAAGCTTACACTGAATCTAAGGTTATATTTCGTATAAAATAAGAACAAAAAATTGGTTTAAAACGGTGATAACTGCCCTCACCACAAGGAAGCCAAAGGAATCATTGTGTGAATATGTGGTAAAAGTGGTCTCTCCATTCAAACCGATGTCCAGGTCACTCACTTCGATTTTCACCACTTCACCTGTTTTGTCTTCAGGGATCGTTATAGGATTTTGGAACTTTGAATACTGTGGGTTGTTGTCGTTGACATCCAGGACCGTTATGTTGATCTGGGCAGTTGCGCTCAAGCCACTGACCGGCTGATCCACGGCCACCACCTGCAGAGGCAATGAGAAAAACAGGGAGGGTTAAGAAGTTCAGCAAAATACAGAGTTCAAGCAATCATCATTTTTTGAATTAAAAATAATAGGGCTTTGAGTAGCGGTTGATTAATCAGCACCGATAGTTGATTGCTGGAACTATCATCTATCAGCAAAAATCCATTCCACTAGTTTTTCCAGGTTGCATTTTACAGTAAGAGAGTGGCCTCTAGAGACGAATCACTGACGCAACGTGCTGTTTGTTTTTACACTTGAGACTGCGCTGCACGGAGAGCACTAATATATTCATCAATTATCATTTATTATTATATATTCACATTATTAATTCATATATTCATATTTATTTCATTTGAGACATTTTTATGATTCAGTTCTGGGTTTTTTTGTAATAAAGATCAATATTACTTTCCATGGAGTTTTATGTTTGTTAGTTTTTTGTATACAGAATCCTTTAAAAAGTATAGATTTTAATCAATTGGTTGATTAATCAGTTACCAGAAAGTACGAGCCAACCTAGCTATCGGTATCTAGTTGTGAGAACGTACCTCTATAATGTAATTGTCTCTGGTCTCTCTGTCAAGGCTAGAGTTACTTCTCAGGTGGACCACGCCTTCGTTGTTAATGCTGAAATCATCACTGGTCAAAAGGAAGTGCCCGTTTGAGAATCCGCCCTTCAGAGGAAGGAAACAGGAGAATAAAATATTTAAGGTTTTTTTTTAAAACATGACTGCTAATATTAATACTATTGCTTGATTAATATACACTTTTTTACAGTTGCTTTGAATCATTACCTGAGGTTAGAATTACAAAGATTGAAAATGTGCAAGCCTGAATTTCTGCTGTACGTAATTTCTATGAAGTTCAAAAGCACAAATGTATTTATTTGATCAATTTAAATATTAATATTTGGGTCAATCAATCAATATCCCACATACAGTAATGTGTACATTTGTGCTGTTGAAATTCATAGATGCCAAACAGAAGAATTTCAGCTGTGTGCATTTTCATTCATTATAATCCAAACCGTAGTTTACATCAGGAGATACTGAAACTGCACACCGTCAACATGACTAAACATTGTGACGACATGATTTGGAGAAGTTTTGAGAATTTCGTTTCTGATCTGAGAAAACTGAGAAAAATTGTAAGATACAGTAGCAAAATGTTATGGAATTTTACCCGTAACCCATTCATTTTGCTTGCATTGTTTGGTCAAATTTATAAAAATGCTTACTGGCACAAAAAGCGCAAACAATAAGACTCTCTAATTTGGTCACCTGAGGATGCCAATCCACCTTCCAGCTTGCTCAATTATACCAGGGACATCTACCAGGGAAAAACTGCCATTACTTTCTCCAGAGAAAAGATCCCTCAGGTCTCATTATGATCATAGTTGCACCATCATCTAGATTCGAATGTGTAAACATGCTGAGGTTTTAACATTTCTTTACTTTTACTTTACTCCCTGTATCTTACCTCGTTCTCATCTGTGACCTCGAGCGACACAAGTGGAGATCCAGGAGCTATATTTTCATACACAGCCACGTCATATTGATTCTTGCTAAACTTTGGTGCTTTATCATTCACGTCTTCAACCAACACAACCACCACTGCACTGCCCGTAAAAGAAAGACTTCCTCCATCCCTGGCTTCCACCTCCAGGCTGTATTTCTTCACCTTGCTGTAGTCCAGCGTTTGAGCCACACTTATTATTCCTAAAGTTGCGTCTATAGAAAAGGCTAAAGGTGAAGAAGGTGGCTCCTGCTTGGCAATGTGATAGGACACTACAGCGTTTGGACCTTCGTCTTTGTCGGTGGCATTGACGACAATCAGGTCGGTTCCTACAGTGGCGTTTTCTAACACGCTGGCCTCATACCGCTGTTTGGAAAAGATTGGGGGGTTATCATTGACGTCGGTTAACGTGACCACCACAGACGCTGTTGCAGAGAGAGATGGACGACCTTGATCTTGGGCCACCATGGTAAGGTTGTACTCGTGTTTGGTTTCTCTGTCAAGTTCTGCCGTGATTATGATGAACCCCGTTTCTGGGTTCACGGCGAACATCCCAGCTGTGCCCTCAAGACTGTACCGTATTTCAGCATTTAATCCCGAATCTGCGTCTGTGGCTTCTACATTGATCATGTTGGAGCCAATCCCTGCGTCCTCTCGAATGATGGCGAAGAATAAACTGGAGGGGAATTTGGGACTGTTGTCGTTAATGTCTAAAACGTCGACGTAAACCGTCGCTTCATCACGATTAACGCCATCTGAAATGGACACCAGGACGGTGTAGTTCTTCTGGACCTCGTGGTCTAGTTTAACTTTTGTTGTAAGCGTTCCGGTCAGCTGGTCCACGGAGAACTTGTCTGCTTCCGTCTCAACGGTTAGAATGACAGGAGTGGCAGGGGACACAGACAGGAAGGTCACCTGGAGATCAAAACATTAACGTTGTCATGTAAATTTTATCCATTAATCGAAACTGATCTCGTAAATGATTCGCTATCATGTTTCATGAACAAACCGCAAATCTACAATCACAGTGATCTTTATCAGTAAACAAAAAATTGGCTACAAGCCAGACAGATTTCATGTTCAAGGTTGAGATGATAAACAGAATTGTTATCAGGCAGTGATGGAAAGTAATGAAGTGGAAATACTTTGTTACTGTACTTAAGTAGATTTTTCTGGTACAGTATCAGTACTTTCCTTAACTATTTCACATTGTTTGCACAAATATCTGTTCTTTCTACTTCTTACATTTTTAACACAGACTCGTTACTTTAATTTTAATCTATTGTTTAATCTAATCTGAATACATTCATTAGAGAACAACATTTGTATTAATATAATGACGTGAGGTTCAGTTACCAGCGTGACACTAAAACAGGTACTAACATTTTACTTTTACCAGAGTAATTCTAAACATGAGTATCCGTACGTCTACTCGGAAGGATGTGTGTGTACTTTTGCCACTTCTGTTATTGAGTCAGTAGCAGCAAATATATAAATGCTGTACAAAAAAAAAAAAAAAAAAAAAAACTGTTAACCTGTAAATTTGATCTTTTTCCAGAATTTAACTTGAAATGTCAGAGAATTGTTTGGCAGACAACAATATAAGGACATCATCAAAGCAAATGTGTAGCAGTTGCTCTTATGTCTAATGTGTGGAAGTGATTCAATTCAAGTTTATTTCTATTGTGCTTTTCACAATGGACATTGTCTCAAATCAGCTTTACAGAATTAAAGAAAGAAAAAAATGAAGTGAACTATGTGAATTTATTCGAAATGAGCAAGCCTGGGGAGAATGTGGTAAGGAAAAACTCTTTTAGATGGTATGAAGAAAAAAACCTTGAGTGAAACCAGACTCAAAAATGGAACCCATACGCATTTGGGTGACACCAAGAAATACAGGGTGGCACCTGGAAATTTGGAACCTGGAAGTGGTGACCCTAAAAGGAGTCAGCGATTGTTTGGATTGTTCGATATCATTACCAGTTTCGGATTAAAAGTCCCCAGGTAGTGTTGAACGGCCTGCACACCAGAGAACACTGAAGCTGTTTGAGCTGCTATCGTGGGGAGCCCTCACCGCTCCATTCCACAACACACTTCATCATCACTGTGACGAGCTGTTTCTACTAAATGACTCCCCCATGAGCAGACGGGACACGATCAAGACGTCCTAACTGCTAATGAAATTCCCTTTGTGCAGCACTCACACTATCACCATTCTTAATGGCAAAGGGGTTCAAAACAATCCCACACTGGTTCCAAACAATCAGCAACGTCCCTCTATCGCCAACTTGCCTGTACAAAAAAAAGGTTTTTGGAACTAAAACTGTATTTTATTGGCTATTTTTGCCATTTGCAATTATTATATTAATTCTTAATACATTATCATTTGTGTTGTGTGTAACATTTTTAGCCATATTGGTAGATTATGGGTTAAGGCTTTGAGTTCCAAAGGTCTAGAGCATAGATGCCAAAACTAGGGCCTTTGGGCCAAAATTGGCCTGTGGTGACCTTTGATTTACGGTTATCATGTCATCTCTGGCTAAAGCCTGTGTGTGCAGTATGGAGTCTAAAAAAGGTCACCTTGACTATTTCTGCCCCAGATTCTTGCTCCTCCTCAACTTTTCCTTCGTATGATTTTTGAAGGAACTGAGGACGAGAGTCTCCAGGCGCCTTAATGTCCACGAGAGCAGAGGCGGATTGGCTCACGCTGCCCCCTATAGGGATGGAGCAAAAAGAAAGACTTGATGTCTGGAATTCTTCAATCATTTAGAGAGAACCAAGAAACAACAACAACAAAAAAAACCCACTGCCTTACCATCTATCGCAGTCACAAACAACAAAAACTGGAGGATCGTGTTCTCCAGAAGTGGGATGGTCTTGTTTAACGTCATCTCGCCGGTGTTTTCATTTATGCTGAAATAGCCCTCGTCATTCCCGAACTCAATGAAGTATCTGATTTGCCCATTCAGCCCCTCATCTAGATCCGTTGCTTCAACCTATAAGGTAAAGAAACAGTTGTGTCAGAAGAAAGTTATTACTAATGAACAATAAAAGCAAATCTTTGTTGTGGTAGTGGGGATTTAGTGATGTGACTGAAAAGAGACGTGAATACATGAAAACAAAATAGAGATATGATTAAATTGATTAAACAAACAAGATACTACACTTACAAATAAGGAAAATGAGACTGGGACACTGCAGATGTTATGATGGTTTATCAGTTCATTTAGACAAGGCAGGATTATAGACAGGGATTCATAAAAGCAACAGAAAATCAAGTATAAAACTGCAATAATTTATATCATGGTCTGTCTAAATACTCAGTTCTGATTGGTTAGAAGGTGTGCATACAAAACCACACTGGCGATGGAAACCATTGGGCATTACATACATGTTTAAAAGAAACATTTAATACCATTACATAATGTTTAGTGGAAACCATTAGAAAAATTATATTATGATTAAAGGAACCCATTAGAACAATCATGTTTAATCAAAACTATTAGGATCAATATATAATAGAAACTATTTGGACAATTATATTATGTTTAGTGGAAACCATTAAGAATATTATATAATTGTTTTTATAAAAATCATTAGGACTATTATATAATGTTAAATGAAACTATTAGAACCATTATATACTGTTACATAATGAGCAGTGCATACTGTTTAATGGAAACCATTAGGAGCATTATATAATTTTGAATGGAAACCATTAGGAGCATTATATAATTTTGAATGGAAACCATTAGACCTATTCTCACTAGGTGGGAATCTTTGTAGCAGCACAAGACAACCCCAAGGAACAGAAAGTTTAAAAATCAGTTTGAACACTTGTCATTATGTACTTTAATACAAACACACCCACACACACACACACACCCGTGCTGTGTAATGGTGTTACAGTTCAGAAATGATTATGGGGTTGTAAACAAGCCTGTGAGATAAGCGAATGGTTCCTCTGCTGAGAAACATAATCAGATGACACAAACAACGAGGCATCACCTTGACAACCAGCATGCCAACAGTTTGATCCGTGGAAACTTTGCCCTCATACTTGGCACTTCCGAACACTGGGCTGTTATCGTTCTCATCCGAGAGCATGATGTTTACACTGGCCATGGTGCTGTGGTTAGAGGGAGGGTTCTCTCTCGCTTCGATCTGTTTCACAATGAAAAACAGGTGGTAAAGTAATTGATGGTTTGCAACTTCTCTCCATCTTTCCATCAGTTCTCTTCCAAATTTTTACAACTTTTAAGTATTAATTACATCCTTTATATATTTACTGATTATTGAGTTCTTTATTGCTATAATGAGAATCCATGTTGGGTCAAACGAATCATCACACTTGATTTTTGGCTTATGTTACCTTAAAAGCAAACTCGTGGATGGTCTCTCTGTCCAGTTTGGAGGACGTCTTTACCCTGATGGCTCCGTCCGGATCGATGGAGAAAGGAACTGTGTCTGGAACAAGCCTCAGTGTTCCCACAAAACCTCCCTGAACATCAGAGCAATTTTTTCATTGAATCTAAATGTCTAGTTGTGTAATTATATAAATGCTTACAGTGATGTCTGGGGGAAACCATTATACAACATTCTAAAACGTTTAATGGAAACCATTCTATAATGTTTAATAGAAACATTAGGACACATAGGGATATATAATATTTAATAGAAACCATTATAGCCATTATATATTACTATTAAGACCATTATATATATATATATATATATATATATATATATATATATATATATATATATATATATATATATATATATATATATATATATGTATCTATATGTATCTATATGTGTGTATGTATATAAACATCAGAGCATTTTTTTTTTCACTGAATTTAAATGTCCAGTTGTGTAATTATATCAATGCCAGATGTTTCTACGCAACTTATAGTGGTGTCACGGAAAAATTGTCTCTCTCAAAAAGCCACACAAACCTGATCCTGGTCTGTGACTTTGGCCTGAAGAATGAAATGGTCTCGAGGGGAATTCTCTGGTATAACCGCAGTGTAGTTGCTCTGGTCAAACTCCGGAACATTGTCATCCACGTCTTCAACGGTGACCAACACGATAGCATTGGCGATTTTAGCACTGTCATCCTGCTGAACTGCCTGAACCACACACACACACACACACACACACACACACCGTACACACACACACGGCTTAGTAGGAACTTACTTATGCCCTTTATTAACCTCAGGAACCAGAAAAGGGAACTTTTTGACACTTTCATGGGAATTCTTTTCCTCATGTGAATGATCCAAATGTTTGAAGAGAACCCAAGCTGACATTCCTGTTCTCATAGGATATACACTCAAACTTCATCGAACTCCATTGACGTCAGTACAAACTTTTGCAGTCACTTGTGTATGATAATTTGGAGAAACATAAGCACCTGTATTAGGAGCGTGATGGATTCTATTTCCTCCCTGTCCAGCGCCGGGGTCACAGAGATGATTCCGGTGTTCTCGTCTATACTGAAGTTGGGCTGATATTTATTTGGAGTGACTGATAAGAGCGAGAAAAAACACACACAGGACATTGAAATGAAACCAGTAAACCATCAAACCTAAAGTAATGTACATTTACATTTACATTTGCGGTATTTAGCAGACGCCCTTATCCAGAGCGATGTACAAAAGTGCTTTAAATCTCTAGTAATGAATAAATCTACACTGGTAAGCCAGATTACAAACCTAATATAAATATAACCCTAGAATTCTACAAACTTGGAAAGTGCTAATTTAAGTGTTTCAGGAAGAGGTAGGTCTTCAGTCGTCGCTTGTAAATATTCAGGGATTCAATTCAAGAAATGAAAGTAATCAAATCAGCTGCATATTAAATGATCTGAATCCTTTCAGAAAATTGTTTCCCATGCACATACACTATACGTTTATATGCTTTTTAAATATATCATTTCACAATTAGCCTCTATTTCCTGTGATCATAACCTCCACTCTTCTGGGAAGATGTTCCACTAGAATTTGTGGACATTGGTGTGAGATTTCAGTCAGATTTAATTCAGGAAAGTCAGGGACTGCTGTGTGTGAGGTGAGAAGGTTTGGGGTGCAGTCAGGGTAAAAAAAAAAAAAAACAACCCAAAGGTGGTAAATAGAGTTGGAGCTTTTACATCTTCTCAGCAGATCTTCATGAATCTGGGGCTTTGTGCACAGGGGCATTGTCATGCTGGAACAGGTTTAGGTTTCAAAGTTCAAGTTATAAAGCATTTATTTTCTCTCTGGATTTTTTTTTTTAATTTAACATTTGAATTAAATTTATTCTTTTTATTTTATTAATTAAATTCATACATTAAAACATTGTATTTCTTTAATTTTTACTTTTTTTATCAAATGAAGTATTATTCAAGTGTTCAAAATAAAAACTCTTTCATTCTTTTCGATTTTATATATTTTGATTTGATTCCATTTTAATGTCCTCGTCAGTCATTTAAAACGTTGCCTGCGATCCCTGCTCGTCGTTTGCTCGGGATTGTGACAAATACATTTCAGATTCGAGAGGTCCTCTCAGAAACACAAAGCCGAATCCAAACCCTGTACTCAATATAAATGCGCTTCCTTGTAAAAGGTGGTAGATTGTGAGATAATGGAGAACAGAGAGTGGAGAGGAAGAGGAGTTTGAGACTCTGTACCTGTGATTATACTGTAAACTACGGTCTGGTTGATTCCCATGTCTCCGTCTTGAGCTTTTATATTCTCTGGCATGACGGCTCTGAAGGGTCCGACCTGAGAGCAGAGTTCAGGAAATACTTTATATTGTATGATGAGGAAAATCCAAACAAATCACACAGTAAAACATCTGGAAATGACATAATAAAGAGAATTCAGGGCTGAAATTTTGTACATGCGATCAAAAAGACCCAAAATCTCTAATGGAAAAAAGTATTTGATTTCTTTAGTCTTTTGATTTTCGGATATGTTCATATAGGCTTCACTTAGAGATGGGTACTATACACGGCAGATGATGAGATAATGGGGAACAGAAAATGTTCTAGTACACCAGTGTTGATTTATTCATTGTATATTCTCACAGCACTAAATGTGGAATGGGATCAAAAAGTACACAATCTTCTGGTCAGGTGTCCACATCGTTTGGTCCATGGGAAAACTAGCATTACTTAGATCTGAAGAGCTGTTAGTGATCTGCTTCAGGTTGCTGTATTTTAAACCACAAAATCCGATATGTTTTCATTTTGATTGGGTTTTACCTGATTCTCAGGAATAAAAGCCTGGTAGAGAGTGTGATCGAAGTACGGGTTCAGGTTGTCGAAGTCTTGCACGTTAATGGTGACAGTGGCTGTGTCATACAGGTTCCCAGCATCCTGCAGAGAAACGAATAAGACAAATGTCCAAATCATGAACTGAGTTTTTGTAAAGGAAGACAACAAACGTAAAAATAAAGTAATTATCTTTTAAAAAAACTAATTCATGCACAGTCTTGACAATCAAGTCCTTACCCAAGAAAGACAAAACCTGATTCAGACCTCAAGTAATAACAGAAAAGTGTGTGTCAAGTCCCTAAAAATGATGGATATGGTCCTGAAGTAAAGACAGATGAGTCCAAGGTCAAGTGTCAAGTAAAGATACATGAGTTTATGGTCAAATCTAAAGTAGAAAGAGATGAGTCCATGTGTCCAGTAAAGACATGAGTCCAAGGTCAAGTGTCCAATAAAAAGACATGTCTATAGTCAAGTGTCCAGTAAAGACAGATAAGTCCCTTGGTAACTTCCAAGTAAAAGGACAAGCCCAGGGTCACGTTCATGTGTAAATAAAATAAAGCTTAAAGAAGCCAAACAAATGTCCCAACATTTTTTGTCAAGAAAAAAAAAAATAAAAAATGTTGTTGTTAATTAAACATAACTGGCCCAATGTCAGATTTAGGACAATTGTGTTTAGTTTTTTTTGTCCTATATTCACATAAACATATACCTGTACACATGATTGAAATTGTTCTCACATGATCTTGGTGTACTTTTGTCTGACTTCCTGTTACAGCTACTGGGAAGGATTGATTTAGTGATATGGGGTTGAGAACTGGTTCACAGGGTTTATGTTTACCGCAGCTTTCACGGTGAAGTTGTAGAAACTGGCAGTGTTGTAGTTCAATCGACTGTGCAGTCTGACCGTCCCATCATTCCACACCTCGAACTCTGCCGGAGCTGGATCCTGGATAACACACACACACAGAGTTAGAATCAACTATCTCTGTTCAATCGTGAGTTTAATCAACAATGATAATCTCACTAACAATACAGTACTTTGGATGTTTGGTTTAATCAATTATTTATTAAAGAATAAAACAATTGAGGGTAGTGGTGAGTGGTGGCTTAACGGTTCAGGCTGCCTTGTTTGGGCCCTTAAGGCCCTCAAACCTCTTTGTTCCAGGAGTGCCTAGCTGAAGATTCAAGATTCAAGATTTTTATTCGTCATAAAATAGAATACAGCTTTCAGTTAAATAAAAACCTGTTCGGCCGCTCACAAATTGTGCTTGTGTAAAAGGTCTATATAAATTATTTAAAATGTGTTTATATAAAATGTAAAAACAATATGAGGGAAGAAAATAATTAAGAGAATAAATAGAAGAGAATATATATATATATTATTTAACAATAAGGTGGTATCCAGCTTGGGTTTCAGAGAACATAGGTATAATTAAAATTATTGCAATACACTTTTTTATTATAGAGATTGGATTAGATGTCATTCAATTAAGTCATTCCCAAATACATCTGGGAAATTTTCTGTTAGAAATCGTTCGCTTGATAGCAGACATTCTTCTGCGAAAGGCCTAACATCTTCCATATACAGCTTTTCTTTTAATAATCTTCCAGCCTACTATAAATCTCCAATAACACAAAAATGGGAATCGGATTTGGAATGTTCTTATGATAATATTGATAGGGGTACAAGTCTAGAAAATTCACAAACTGTACTGATATCCACCAAACACACAAATTCAATCTAACCTTCTACACAGAACATATTATACCCCCTATAGATTACATGTGTCAAAGACATAAAGACGTCTACTGGGACTCTTCTTTACTGGACATGCCCTGGAGCTGTCCAATCTTAGAAGTATGCAATGACAATATTCTCTGAAATATCAAGGACACATATTGACTTTGAGTCTAAAGTTTGGATACTGGGTGATGTTACCTCACTTCATGTAACTCATCATGAAAAGTATTTTTTTTAAATACCAAAAAAATGATACTTAAAAGCTGGAAATCAAAACCCCCCAGAAAGAAAACACCGGATTAATGATCTGGTGTGTCCAATAGAACTCCTAAAAAAATACTTTACTCTGTTGGGCAAAAACCCACAAACTTTGACTGTATTTGGACACCTTTTCTTGACGTCTTACCGCTGTTCTCTTTCTCTCTTTTTTATTTCTTTATTAGATACTTTTACTTACATTTATCATTAATCGTTGTGGTTAACAATTTTTCGATGATATTACAAACATGCTGTGCAGGAGGTGGGGTGTTTTTTTATTGGTGTATTTTGTTTGTAAAATTTATTTCATAAAAAAAAAAAAAAAGAATTTGTTAATACATTTAGTGTATTTGTATATTTCATACCTGTACATTACAAAAAAAAAAACATATCTTTTTACAATTATCTTACAAAAAAAATAGTTTGTTTGTTTGTTTGAAATACAAAGTGATGTCTTCTGGTGTTTTCTATAAAAGCATCTATTAAAACTCACCAGTATGGAATAAGTCACTCTGCTGTTTCCAAGTGACACATCAGCATCAACCGCTCGCACCTTCAGCACCTGGAATTTCACGCTTTCAATCTGAACACACAAACAACAACAACAACAACAAAAAATGCTAATTCATTTTTGATCCAGTGAAGTCAGGGTTAGCGGTAAACACAGTCTTGCTGAGATGGGAATGAAATGCTAATGATAAAAATGATATCGGGCATGGATTAAACCTATACATAAATTTTTTTTTACACAACTATAAATGGTAGTGGTTCTTCCTTAAACTGTTAGCCAGACCTGGAGGCACAGAGTTGTATAGGACTTGCATGCATCATACCTTACTTCACCATTATACTTCAAGTCAAGTCAAGTCTTGTTATCCAGTTTCTTGACCATTGACCATTGATTTGAACATTATACTTATTTATTCTGATTTAACTTTAATACCACTATAGCATGTACTCTGATTGTGCCCTAACCTAAAATATGAAGACTATAATTCACCTCAGACACGTTAGCTGTGTACACTTTCTGCTCAAACACTGGTGCATTGTCATTGATGTCAAAGATCACGAGGGTCCTGCGGTTTCTGATCTATTATGGGGAAAAAAACCCTGTTATTATTTTATCATTATTATTTTTGAAATAATGTATATCATTTGGTTAAACTTACTCCTGAAGTACTGCATGTCACCGAATAGTACAGAGTACCATCCGTCTAGAGGGAGAAAAAAGCATTTTTACTGTAACTGTTCATGTTTTATATAATGTACTGTGCAAAATACAACCAAAATGTACATGAAGATGCCTTTAAAAATAAGGCATTAGTTTATAAAACATATAATAAGTATCCATAAGAACTAAACTGATTAGTATGCAGTAGAAACGATCAGTAAAACAGTTTTCCTTTACATATTAAACATTTTATTACATGTAAATATCATCTATCTATCTATCTATCTATCTATCTATCTATCTATCTATCTATCTATCTATCTATCTATCTATCTATCTATCTATCTATCTATCTATCTATCTATCTATCTATCTGCTTATCTATTAATCTATCTATCCAGCTATCTAGCCTTCTATCTGTCTGTCTGTTTGTCTGTCTATAGTGAGTGTAGTACAAGTGGAGACCTCAGTCAGAGCATCAGCATCCAGAGGTTTTGTGGTTCTGATGGTGCCAGTCGTTTCTCCAGGAACATGAACCAGTTCCAGAAAGTCCTTGCTGATGGGGAAGGGGTAACCCTCTAACTGCAGCGAATCACCAGGGCTGATGTTAGTCAGACTCTCTACATCTCCTGTGGGACATTTCACACCAATCTCATATCAGACTGTCATGCAGGTACATTTTCACTCCTTCACTGCTGTGTTTATGTTGTTTTAACTTTGAACATATGGTAATTAGTGATGCTTCAGCAAGCAGCGCAGATTATCACCAGGGATTTATACATACCTGTACATACGAGCAAATAAGTCTTTTCTTAAATAACTATAAAGCAAAAAAATATTTTTTGAGATAAAATACATTATAAGGGGAAATGTTTGTGGACACCGAGCATAAGATTGCTATGTGTATGATTTTTTAACATTCTTTTCCACATTTAGTCCCCAATTGCTTTTATAATAACCTTCACTCTTCTGGGAAGATGCTCCACTAGATTTTGGAGTGTGTGCTTGTGAAGATTTGTGTTCATTCTAATACAGGGCATTAGTAAAGTCAGGTACTGATGTAGGTGAGGTGAGGAGGCCTGGGATGCCCGTGATCTTTGGGCCCTAAGGTGGCACTGCATTTAAAACAGTCATGATTCTGTAATGGAATTCACTGTATGGGTTTATTAACACCTCCAAAAATCATTGTCTATGGAAACAGTTTCTATCATGTGAAGAAGGAGGCATGCGTGAACATGATCCAGAAACACTGCCATCCTCTCTGGGCCAAAGCTAATTTAAAATGAACTGAGGCAAAGTGAAAAACTGTTCTGTAGTCAGATTAATCAACATTTTTATTTCATTTTGGAAACCATGGTCCTCTGGACTAAAGAGGAAAGGGACCATCCGGCTTGTTATCAGCCCTCAGTTTAATAAGCTGCATCTCTGATGGTATGGGAGTGCATTAGTGCCTGTCTATATACAGTTTTTAGAGCCAGAAAATGTCTTTTTTTGGGGAAGGCCTTTCAAATTTAGTAAGACAATGCCAACTGCATACTTATACAATTTTTACAATAGCATGAATTTGAAGGTAAAAGAGTCCGGGTGCTGAACAGGCCTGTCTGCAGTATAGACCTTTCACCATATGAAAACATTTGGTGCATTATGAAATAAAAAAACACAACAAAGGACACCCAGGACTGTTGAGCAGCTAGAATCCTTTATCTGAGACATATGGGACAACATTCCTCTCCCAAAACCTCAGCAACTGGTCTCCTCATTTCCCAGATGTATTTGGACAGAAGACCTGATGCTACATTGTGGTAAACATTTCCCTGTTCCAACTTTTTTGAGACGTGTTGCAGCCATCAAATTTAAAATGACCATATTTTCACTTTTTATATATCCTTAGTTTAAACATTTAAAATTATTTTGTATATTTATTGTGAATGGAATATGGAATTTATGAGATTTGCAATTCATTGCATTCTGTTTTTATTTACATTTTACACAACGTCCCAGCTTTTTGGAATTGGGCTTGTTCTATATTTTTGACTGATATTTTGATATCAGTGGAAAACAGGAACGCTATAAGGCTTCTCTGAGGTACAGTATGACATGTCTGGTGTATCTTCTATACCTTCAAAGCCCTCTGTAGTAGAACCGACGTTCTGACTAGTTCCACTTGCACAGTTTATCACTGAGGTACCTGTGGAGGCGGTAAGACAATACATTAAACATGTACATATGTTTCCAAGTGAGAAAAAGAACAAACAATATAAGACTGTATTAATATTAGTCAGGACAGAGTTGGGTTTCTGTATGTAGAGTATCATGAATCTGTTTTAGAAATATTTCTAAGCTAAGAAACATGTTGTCTATATCTGATGCAGAGAAGCTCATCCATGCGTTCATGACCTTTAGACTGGACTATTGTAATGCATTACTAGGTGGATGTCCTGCATTATTAATAAACAAGCTACAGTTTGTCCAGAATGCAGAAGTCAGTGTTCTCACAAGGTCAAGAAAATATGATCATAAAACCCCAATCTTATCATCCCTACACTGGCTTCCTGTTAAATTTCGAATCGACTACAAACTACTGCTACTTACTTATAAAGCACTAAATGGTTTATTTCCTATGTATCTCTCCAGTCTTTTAACACGCTACAATCCGTCACGCTCCCTGAGATCTCAAAACTCTGGACTTCTAGTAGTTCCTAGAATAGCAAAGTCCATTAAAGGCGGTAAAATATTTTCACATTTAGCTCCTAAACTCTGGAATAGTCTTCCTGACAGTGTTCGGGGCTCAGACACACTCTCCCAATTTAAGTGTAGATTAAAAACATATCTTTTTAGCAAAGCCTACACATAACACACATCACATCATAACCTTGTGCTCCAGAACATCTGATCACATGCACATTATCAACTTGTGCTGGTATTATCATGAACAGCAGCTACGCTAATTCCTCTCCAGTGCTTCTCTTTCTCTCCCCATCCCGAGGCATCCTGAGGTTGCTACAGCCCCAGTCACGTCCCACCTCATGAAGATTATGGACCTTTAAAGTAGTAGATGCCGAACTCGCAAACATCCCGAACCATCTAGAGACGTACCAGTGCCAGCTGAATTCCACCTAATGTAGAGTTTGGATATTGGACCTCCTTAAGTGTTTAAAGGCTCTGGCATGGAGAAGCTGGTGTTGGATCTGTGATGATCGCAAATGTTGAGCTATTTTATGAGTTGTTCAGTAGCTCCAGGTTTTATAACCACAAATGACTGTATAAGACTGTAGAAAGATCATTACTCATAGAGTCCAGTGTTCTGTAGTGTTGAAAGATTTATGATCAAACTCTTGATGTCACCGAAATGAGGATGGGTTTCCCTTTTAAGTCTGATTCCTCTCAAGGTTTCTTCCTCATAACATCTAAGGGAGTTTTTCCTCCCACAGTCGTCACGGCTGCTCATCAGGGATAAATACACACCATTCACCTTAACTGTTAAATTCTGTAAGGCTGCTTTGAGACAATGTCCATTGTGAAAAGCGCAATAGAAATAAACTTGACTTAACTTGACTTTTAGCTGTTGGGGAGAAGGGCGAGGGGAAATGGGAGGGGTGTACACAAACCATGTAAAGTAGAGATACAGCAGGTAAAATATGACTCCAGTAAAAGTAAAAGTTTCCCTTTAAAAGTGAAAGTACAGAAGTTTTCGCCTTAAAATGTACTTAAGTATCCAAAGTACTGATTTATTATGACTATAATGTTCCTATTATCATTTTTATCACAAGGCTCTTTTCTTAATCAACTCAGTTTATATGAAAAGACTCGAATGTGACTCTCAGCACACTGATCTATTAATAGAATGATATTAATGACTCAAACACTGATTGATTTCTATTAAAATAATCATGATCCCAAAACCTTCTTTTAAACTACTTTAAAAAAACTGGTCTAAATGAGGTCACATGTGTTGTGGTGAGTTTGAGTCTGGAGTTTCTTCATCATTTATTCCTCTCTAAATGTTCTGCTTGATGTTGAACTGATGCTGAACTGTATGTTGGTGATCAGTAGATACACCAAGCACCAATCAGAACAAGTTTAAAACAGAGCGTGCGCTCGACACTGATTGGTGACTCGCTGCGTGTTTCACCACTTACGTTTTTATCCTCATAAATAAAAAGGAACGACTCATTTCGCTAAATGTAGTTGAGTAAAACGCTAGAAATTTGACTTTGAAATGTAATGAAGTTACAGTCTCCACAATGGAAAAGTACAGATACACAAAAAAGCTACTTAAGTACAGGAACTAATTACATTTTACTTCGTTACTGTCCACCGTTGTGAAGAACCACATACAGCAAAAAAAAAAAAGTTGGGTGTCCTGTACTTTTCGCCAAACAATAATCTGTGTGTTGAGTCCCTCAAGGTAAATCGTTACACATCTATAAAAATACTGTCCTTTTAATCCACCTTTTTTCTTCTTTTGGATGGTTGTGTAAGAGTGTGCATTCCTGACGTCGAGTCCAAGGTGTTCACAGAGGAAGACAGAAGACAGGAGGCCTTCAGGATGTTCTGTTATTTAGTAAATAAAACGACTCCTGTGTAATTCGATGTATTTATACATCTTCACGAAGGGACGTGGTAGATCAATGGGTAAAATGTTGGAACATAGATCATGAGGTCTTGAGATCCAATCCCAGCACCACCAAGCTACTACTGCTGGGCCCCTTAGCAAAACCCTGTTCCTGTTGGATGCTGAATCACACGGTAACATTGTCTGCATTGTAGTAAGGAAGCACTTACCGATTGCGGCCTGTACGGTATGAACACACACGCAGGCCAGAATGAGAAGAAGTTCAGAGCGGAATAAATTCATCTCGTCCACCCGCACGTCTCAGTACGTGTCCAGTCAAACTCACACTTCCAATGAGAAAAAGTACAAGGTTGGAACAGCAATTTGTGTTGTCTCAGAAACACACACACACACACACTACCTCTGTATCTTTATTTCTCCCTCATAAACTGTAATGACTGTATGACAGGTTCAAAGGTCTTAAAGCCCAATGAATGTTTTCTTTTTACAGTATTTACCTCTTTCATTTGCGTGTTTTAGAGACTTGAAACCCAATCATTATGCTGCTACAGGAAAATAATCAACGGCGTCATGAAAAGGAGGTGATTATTTCCCAATTATGGTCCCAAGGTGTTATGTCATATTTGCTTTTTATACGTTTACAGCTACACAATGTATAATGTCATGAAGGGAGAATTTAAACAGCAGAGTCATATGACAAAAGTATTGGGACACCTGGCTTTTCCAGCCATATGTGGTTCTTCACCAAACTTTCACTTGCCTTCATTAGGAGACCCAAACCTGTTCCAGCATGACAATACCCCTGTGCACAAAGCCAGCTCCATGAAGATCTGCTTTACATGGGTTGGAAAATGTGGAAGATCTCCTGCTAAAGAGCTCCAACCCTGAATTGGCTGAATGTGAACACTGACTGGACCCCAGGCCTCCTCACCTTCTCACCCACATCAGTACCTGACTTTAGTAACACCCTCATGGTTAAAAATCTAATCTAAATCTAAATCTAGTGGAACATCTTCAGAGAAGTATGGAGCTTATTATAACAGCAAATAAAGACCAAATGTGGAATGTGATCTTCAAAAAGAAGCCCATACTAATCTCTAATCTAATTGTGGACTAGTGTACACAAACTCATTATTAACAGATTATTTTCAGTCTATGTTTATGATGTCATCATCAGAGGACATACACCACTTGTGTTGATTCCTTGTCAAAATGTCCCTTTTATTTATTTAAAACATAATCACAGATCATTCTGGCAAAATTAAATGTGTTTTATCTCCTCAACATCCCCATAATCCAGAGATAAATAGAAAATTAGGGAAAAGGAAAAGAAAATTAATAGAAATAAAGAAGAAAATGTAAATTAGAAAAAAAGGAAAGATATCTTCTTCTTCTTTCAGCTGCTCCCATTAGGGGTCGCCACAGCGGATCATCCGTCTCCATACCCCCCTGTCCTCTACATCTGCCTCTTTAACACCAACTACCTGCATGTCTTCCCTCACCACATCCATGAACCTCCTTCTTGGTCTTCCTCTTTTTCTCCTACCTGGTGGCTCCGTCCTCAGCATTCTCCTACCAATATAATTAATGTCCCTCCTCTGCACATGTCCAAACCATCTCAATCTCGCCTCCCTCACCTTGTCACCAAAACATCCTACATGCGCTGTCCCTCTAATAAACTCATTTCTAATCTTATCCATCCTCGTGACTCCCAACGAAAACCTCAACATCTTCAGCTCTGCTACCTCCAGCTCCACCTCCTGTCTTTTACTCAATGCCACTGTCTCTAATCCATACAACATCGCAGGTCTCACCACAGTCCTATAAACTTTCCCTTTCATTTTTGCAGATACTCTACTATCACAAATCACTCCTGCTATCACTCTTCTCCACCCACTCCACCCTGCCTGCACTCTTTTCTTCACTTCTCTAACACACTCTCCATTACTTTGCACTGTTGACCCCAGGTACCTGAACTCCTCCACCTTCTCCAGCTCTTCTCCCTGCAACCGCACCACTCCACTGCCCTCCCTCTCATTCACACACATGTACTCTGTCTTACTTCTACTGAGTTTCATTCACCTTCTCTCCAGCGCATATCTCCACCTCTCCAGGTTCTTCTCAACCTGCTCACTACTCTCACCACAAATCACAATATCATCTGCAAACATCATCGTCCATGGAAACTCTTGTCTGACCTCGTCCGTCAACCTGTCCATCACCACTGCAAACAGGAAAGGGCTCAGGGCCGATCCTTGATGCAGTCCAACCTTCACCCTGAACCAGTCTGTCGTTCCTACTGCACACTTCACTGCCGTCACACTGTCCTCATACATGTCCTGCACCACCCTTACATACTTCTCTGACACACCTGACTTCCTCATACAATACCACAACTACTCTCTTGGCACCCTGTCGTACGCCTTCTCTAAATCCACAAACACACAATGCAACTCCTTCTGTCCTTCTCTATACTTCTCCATCAACATTCTCAAAGCAAATAAGGCATCTGTGGTGCTCTTCCTCGCCATGGAAGAGGTTCCTCGCTGTTAAAAAAGGAAAGATATAAAGAATGAAAATGAGTATAGAAAAAAAAGCTGTAGCAATAAGTCAATATGTCAAAAGAAAGAAAGAAAGAAAGAAAGAAAACTCATTCATTCAAGCCGCTGTCCAATCAGATCACGAGGCATCTTGACGTGAACGCGCCTTTAGGTCACGTGAGCTCGCGGGTCACATGACTGCCCGGTCAGCAGTCAACATGGCGGAGACGGAGGTGGAGGCGGTGAAGGCGCTGTGCGGTCTGCTGAACGGAATCGCGCAGAGAGTTTATTACGGGAACTCGGAGATCACGGAGGAGCTGCTAAAGGATGAGCTTTACCCCGCCGTGTCTCAGGACGAGTTTCGGGCTCTGTATGACAAAATGAGGGGCCTTTTAAAGGTATAAAGTGCGTTATTAAGCTAAGCGATTTAGCCGCAGGGTGATGAACACTGGAGTTGTGTTTAAATCAGGATTATAATGGTGATGTTCTCCTTCAGACTCCAGTATCTTCTGCAGTATCTCCTGCAGTCACATGGGGTTTAGACTCTTAGCAGTTTTGACTTATTACAGTATTCAGAATGCACTGAGAAAAAGCGAGATCAAGACTCCAAAACACTGAATCTCATTCCAAACTGTAGTGATAAACATACAGTGCATTCATGTTTAATCCATTGTGCTGAGAATGATGTCCAGTTTCTACACCATCCATCCATCCATCCATCCATCCATCCACTCACTCACCCATCCATCCACTCACTCATTTACTCACCCACCCACTCATTTACTCACTCATCCATCCATCCATCCATCCACTCACTCACCCATCCACTCACTCATCCACCCATCCACTCACTCATCCATCCATCCATCCACTCACTCACCCATCCACTCACTCATCCACCCATCCACTCACTCATCCATCCACTCACTCACCCATCCACTCACTCATCCACCCATCCACTTACTCATCCATCCATCCATCCACTCACTCACCCATCCACTCACTCATCCACCCATCCACTTACTCATCCACCCATCCAACTCACACACTCACTTATCCATCCATCCATTCACTCACTCACTCACTCACACACTCACTTATCCATCCATCCATTCACTCACTCACTCACTCACCCACCCACCCATCCATCCACTCACTCACCCACCCATCCCTCACTCACTCACTCATCCATCCACTCACTCATTCACTCACTCACCCATTCACTCACTCATTTACTCACTAATCCATCCATCCCTCACACACTCACTCACTCACCCACCCACTCATTTACCCACTCATGCATCCACTCACTCACCCATTCACTCACCCACCCACCCATCCACTCACTCATTTACTCACTCATCCATCCATCCATCTCACACACTCACTCACATCCATCCATTCATCCATCCACTTACTCACTCGCCCACTCACTCACACATCCATTCATCCATTTACTAACTCACCCATCCATCCACTCACTCACTCACTCACTCACTCGTGCACTCACTCACTCACGCACTCACGCACTCACTCACGCATCTATCCATTCACTCACTCACTCACTCACTCACTCACTCACGCAGCCATCCATCCTTCTATCCATCCATGCACCCACTCTCACACACACACACACACACACACACTCTTATTCATTCCCTCCAACTTTTGGTTGACAATTTGAGAAGCTGAATCTCCTTCTGCAAAGTTTTTAGGAGGAAACCGGAAAACCCAGAGGAAACCCAGGGGTGGGGCAGATCATTTCATGTGTCGGTTCTTACGGCAGGATTCGACTCATTATTAATCTGGAAATCGTGTTTATATTCCTCTTCTGCTGTGCCTCCATTCAATACAAACAAATCAGTGTTTATACACTACATAAACTCTGTAGTCGTCCTGTGAAGAATGTGATTAACAGAGTGACGTCTATCATGGAATCATCTGCCCAGTTACTGCTTCTAAATCCTACTGAACTGCTCTGGGATGAAGTGGATCACAAAGAAATCGCCATCTAGTGAAGAACATCTTTAGAGAGTTTTAGAAGAGACACAGCAAAATATTTCAGATAAATGTTTGGAGAAATGAAGTGTCTGGATGCTGAGAGTGTGTGAAGGGAGGATTTTTATGAAAATAAAGTGGAACATCTGGACATTTATAGATTTGTTTGGTCAAAGTAAATATTAATACCGTTACATTACATAGAGACATGCTTTTCTCTTAAAAAAACATAAAATACTGGCCTCTAGGTGGCAGTGTTTAGTTTTATGTCATTCCACAGATAGATTGGATGGATAGATAGATGGATGGATGGATGAAAAGAGGTGGAAAGAAAAATATAGGAAAAAGAAAAATAGAAATAAGCAAGTTAACAATAAAGAAGGAAAAGGAGAAATGAAAAAGAAAGGAGTTATAAATAAAGGGAAAAGGAAAAATTGATGCAAGAAGAACAAAGTGGAAAAAACTTTGAGAGAAAGTGGAAAATAGGGAGAAAAAAAAGGAAAGATAAATGGATATTAAGAAGAAAAATAAACACAGATGGTAAAAGATAATTGGGGGGGGGGGATGAGCGATAGTAATAGTTAATGTCCCAGCAGTACTTCATATAATCTCTTCTCCTCTCATCTCTCTTCTCCTCTCCTTTCCTCTCCTTTACTTTCTCCTCCTCTCCTCTCCTCTCCTCTCCCTCTGTCCCTGTGCTCAGTCTGTGGCCGTGGCGGATATGGACCAGGCCCAGCTGGAGGCGTTTCTGACGGCTCAGTTGCGTAAGCATGGTGGTGGAGGTACGAGCCCGGAGCAGACGGCGGCTCTGGCGAGGTTCTGGAAGGGACACCGTGCCCGGGTGCGAGAGAGCCTGGTGTCACAGAGCCGCTGGGAGCCTGCACTGAGAGGACTGAACTGGAGGGTGGACCTGCAGACCGCTACCAGCAGGGGGCAGATGTCTAACAGCCCCGTGGCTCTGGTGGAGCTCGAGCTGGGGAGAAACGGACAGGTGAGAGTTTATTATTCATTCGTAATGATTGATCTTTTGATTTGTATGGCTCAGAATCATCTTTATTGTCCAGCATCATGGGTTGCATGTACGAGGAATTTGTCATGGTGTGCTGGTGTTTTAAAAATAGGAACAACTATAAAAAAAAAACTACATAATTAACCTTATAATTTGTGTATTCTGTTCTTCCTCTTGAACATCCCATTCCCATTTAGTCTTTATTTACTCTTATAATAAACTCCACTCTTCTGGGAAGATGTTCCACTAGATTTTCTGGAGATTTGTGAGATATTATTCAGGGTGTTAATATCTGATGAAGGTGAGGTGACGAGTATCTCGTAAATGTTCTACGATTGTGTATCAAACCTTCAGCTTTGTGGTAACAATGTTGGGGAAAAGTCTAGTGTCCCAATACTTTTGTCAATATAGTGTTTGGCACATTTGTGGATTGTGATTGGCTGAGGAGACATCAGGAAAGACAAAGTGTGCAGAAATTCAGAATCTGTAACGAACATGTGGTTCGAACTGATAACAGGGAGCAACAAAGGTGACCTTAAACGACCAGGTGACCATCACCAGGAAACTAGGGTACGTCCTCTATTGTATTTAATTCCTTGAAATTCTTCCTGGGTTCCTTCTCTTGGTACACACTGGAGCCCTGCTGAGATGTGCTTACAATTAAAAAAAAATTTGTCCTGGTGTACTGGTGCTTTCTCGGACGACGGCCTGCAAACCTCCGTGTGCGACGTGTGCTCTGAGCACTGACATGCAACTTCTAACGCAATGCTGCAGCACTCATGCGTCTGTTTTTTTCAAAGCAGCTTCTGCACCCTCTTTGATTGACACTTACGAGGTCTGAGTGGAAAACCTCTGTATGACTCTGACCACTGTACTGTAACTCAGGGTGATACTGATCTTCTCATAGTCTCGCCATCTTTGTGGATCAACAATTCTCTCAAATCCCCAGAGAGTTCTTTACCATGAGGTTCCATGTTGAACATCCAGTGGTCAGTATGAGAGAATCGACTTCAAGCTAATTTTATCAGCTCTAATACAAGATACACACATTTGTATGGTCGTGACAAACAGACAAAAACATGAACGTGGCGAACAGGACGTGTGGCTTCACAAGATTACATGACGTACAGCTGTTATTAGGGCGTACTCACTTTTGTTACCAGTTATTTAGACGTTAACCTCCGCATGTTGTTATCTTACTGGATATACTCTCAAATATATCTGTTTAATTTCTACAGTACTTGAAGATGTAATAAGGGTGCTGAAAGGTGAGGGGTGCACTTACTTTTGTGAGCATGAGTGATTCAGCTCGGACTATTTTTTTTTATCTATAATTTTTACACATTTTTATGAGTAAAGTCTACCGTCGTCTGAGGAATCAGACTGATTGACTGAGTGACAAGTTCAACCACATCTATTTCAGCAGTAATGAAGCCTGCAGCGTTGCGTGTGACCTAAAACCACCAGACTTCTCGGTAATCGCACTCAGGAAGCGTAGCCCACCTCCTCCTCCCGCAGCTTCCTCCCCAACCCCCCCATCCCCCATTCCAGCAGTGAAAGCTTCAGTAAAACTCGGTTGTGTGGTTTTTTTTATTTTTATTTTTTTTATGCAAAATAAACGACTCATTAACACACTCAGTTTCAGTTTCAGTTCCAGGGTGTCGTATGTCCAAAACAATCAGGCTTTGTGTGTATTTTGGATCAAATATTCCATCAGAATTGAATATTCTTCAATTCAATATACTTATCAAATATTGGTCACTTTCTCAATAATAAAAGTAAAGCAAAACTACTAATAATAATATATAAATATATATATATTTTATACCAAGTCTAATATGTCAAAAACGGTGCTTTGCGATACAAATGGCAACTCGCATCTGATGCATTTGTAATAATTTTTTTAAATCGACAATCACGTCGTTCAATTTGATGCCGACGCGAATCGGTGACTCTCACCATCACTAATACTTCAACTAGAGCTGCTAACTTCTTTCCACGTTTCTTACATTTGATTTGAGCTTTGCTTTACTTAGAAATTGCAGCAAAGTCGATGTAATCAGTATGAAATCAAAAAATGTGTTTTATATATTAAAAAAAAGGGGGGGTTTACATGTCACATGTACATTTACAGAAACTGGGCTCAGAGCGCAGGGTCAGCCATGTTACAGCGCCCCTGGAGCACTAATAAATAAGGGCCTTCCTCAAGGGCCCCCAAGATTGGCAGCATGGCGATTCCAGGGCCTTCTGATCAGTAACTTGTGCTGAGATGCTTCTGAAATAGTTTTTCTTTCGAGATGCATTATCGGGTTTATTTCTGTATCTAGACATCATCTGGGGTTTTGGGCTCAGAGACTTCTCTTTTTTTTTTCCACACACATCTTCCTGTTTGTCTCTGCTGTGTGTGTGTGTGTGTGTGTGTGTGTGTGTGTGTGTGTGTGTGTTTCTGCAGTGAATGCTCTTACTTTATGTTGAAATGCAGAATATTTGATCACGCAGGCGTAAGTGTGTATATAAAGGTTACGTGCACTGGTTGCTAACGTTGCTCAAGAGCGGAAAAACTGTACCCACGTGTACTTTTTGTCCAAACGGGTTCACGTTTCATGTCGCCACTCGTTCCTTTCTTGTATCTTTACTTTCCCCTTTTCTCTTTGTTAAAGTTAATAAAGTTAGATACTAATTCTTATCATGTTGATGTTTTTCCTGTGTGTTAGACCCCAGACACACCCACAAGTCAGATCTAGCCACATCTGTGGTGATGAGTTTGCGGACGTTGATAATGTTTCTGGCCCTCGTAGCGTTTTTCATCTGTAACGCTGAAGGAGCGGTTTACAGGAAACTCGGATGCATTAGTGGCAGCGTTCGCACACATCGAGGGTTTGAGCTTTTTTTCCACGTAGACGTTTTTCCTGATCTGCGCATTAGAAACGTCTCATCAGCAGCGCGATCTCACCGAGTCGACATCTGCAGCACTCGCTCGGGCCGGTCTGGGTGTAGGGCGTAAACACTCGTCTGTTTCTTAAAAAAAAAAAAAAATGCCACAGTGGACACATTATGAAGGGTTGAAATAAAGAAGTGTGAAAAACAAAAGCTCTCTCTCTCTCTCTCTCTCTCTCTCTCTCTCTCTCTCTCTCTCTCTTCGTGTATCATTGTCTCTCTCTTTTTCTCTTTATATCTATCTTTCCCTGTGCATCTTTTACCCGGTCCCCCCCATCTCTTTCTCTTACAATTGTCTGTCTTAATATTTAAAATTCTCTCTCGTGCTCTTTCTTTCTCTATAATCATATGTTACGGTGGACGCTATGTAGGGTCTGAGGACTGAAAGTAGGACTGAAAGTTAGCAATGACAGAGATCTGGTAGTTTGGCCCATTCCTCAATGCAGATCTCCTCTAGAGCAGTGATGTTTTGGGGCTGTCGCTGGGCAACACGGATTTTTAACTCCCTCTAAAGATTTTCTATGGGGTTGAGATCTGGAGACTGGCTAGGCCACTCCAGGACCTTGAAATGCTTCTTACGAAGCCACTTCTGCGTTGCCCGGGAGGTGTGTTTAGGATCATTGTCATGCTGAAAGACCCAGCCATGTTTCATCTTCAATGTTGTTACAGGTCTGTGAGAGACAGAAATCTTGCTTTTTTGTAGGTGACCAAATACTTATTTTCCACCATAATTTGCAAATAAATTCTTTAAAAATCAGACAATGTGATTTTCTGGATTTTTTTTCTCATGTTGTCATATATAAATATGCTATGCTATGATGGACACTATGTAGGGTCTACATAAAGGACTGAAAGTCTCTTACTTGCCTAGATTGTTTATAATATTATCAAAGCTTCAGTATAAAAAATGGAGATAAGTGTAAGTGTACCAAAATGCTTAAAAGTTGATAAATAAAATGAGTATCGAAGATGAATAAAATGCAACGGGGAACAGTGATGAAAGTGTGGGGTGCTGTTGCTGGACATGCGCATGTGTCGCAGGAATGATGCATCATATAAAAACCAAATCAAATGTTGAAGATCAGGTGCATGTCTGCTCTCCACCATTAACACACCTATTTGCTCTCTCATTGTTTTTCTCTCTCTCACTACCGCCACCCCCTCCACCACCCTCTGTCGCTCTCTCAGGACTCGGAGTTTGTGTGCTTGGAGTTTGATGAAATGAAGATTAACCAGATGTTGAAGAAGATGACGGAAATCCAAGAAAGCATTGATGGCATTGTGCACCACAGCTAGAATGAGAACCTGTGTGTGTGTGTGTGTGTGTGTGTGTGTGTGTGTGTGTGTGTGTGTGTGTGTGTGTGTGTGTGTGTGTGTGTGTGTGTGGTTATGCACTTTGTCTTTAGTAATTACTGCATGTTCTTACACTGATTTTTCATGCATGTATGGTTTTTGTAAAAAATAAAATTTTAATCTCTCTATCCCTCCCTCCTTTTATTATATCTTCAAGGGACAATACTGTAGAAATGAAACTTGGATATATTTGAGAGTATCAATTTGCAGCTGAAAATAACTGAACATGTGGTGGTTAATGTCTAAAAAACTGCCAACAAAAGTGGGTACACCCTAATAACAGCTGTACATCATGTAATCGTGCGAAGCCACACGTCCTGTTCACCACGTTCATGTTTTTGTCTGTTTGTCAGAACCATACAAATGTGTGTATCTTGTATTAGAGCAAATCAAATTTGGTGCTTTGAGGACGATTCTCTCATACTGACCACTGGAGGTCAACATGGAACCTCATGGCAAAGAACTCAGGATTAAAGAATTAGAATTGTTGCTCTTCACAAAAAAGCCGAGGCTGTAAGAAGATCAGTAACACTGAAACTGAGTTACAGTACAGTGTCCAGGGTCATACAGAGGTCTTCCACAACGTGTTCCACTCAGAACAGACCTCACAAGGGTCCATCAGAGCAATCGAGTCCTCGTGCTGTGCATCAGGTGCAGAAGCATGAGTGCTGCTGCATTCCTTTAGAAACATGTCCTGTAGTCTGGTGAGACAAGATAATCTTGTGGAAGGTATCCAGCATGTGCGGCAACGCCCTTGTGAGAAGTAGCAAGAAAATTGTGTGTTGCTTGGTGGTGATAGCATCATGGTCTGGGGCTGCATGAGTGCAGAACATGATGCCCTCTCTTCAGAAACTGGGCCGAATGGAAGTTTTCCAACATAACGACCACAAACACACCGCTAAGATAACAACTGCCTTACTGAAGGTGAAGGCAATTGAGTGGCCAAGTATTTCTCCAGACCTGAACCATATTAAGCACCTGTGGGGCATCCTCAAGTGGAAGGTGGTGAAGCGCCATGTGTTTAACCTCCAGCAGCTCTGTGATCTCATTATTTAGTGGAAGAGGATCCCAGCAACAACCTGTGCAGCTCTGGTGAATTCCATACCCAGGAGGATTGAGGCAGTGCTGGATATCAATGTGCTCACACAGAATATTGACTATTTGGACACAGTTTTGATGTTTTATTTAGGGTGTAAATAAACTTTTGTTGCCAGTTATTTAGACAATAATGGCTGTATGTTGAGTTGAGCAATGTAGGCACTGGTGGCGTCAACCAGATATTTCTGAGAACCTCCTGAATCTGTTCTGTGCCTCTAAGTCCTCCAGCATGCGAGGCTTTGTCCTGTTCACCTCCTCCTTTGCGTAGCCCTACAGGAAAAAATATCACATTAAGTAAGAGCTGGACTTCCTTGAGGCATTTCCGGAGGTCTGCATTATTACAGCCAACTGTGTTAAATGCTGGTAAAACCACACACACACACACACACACACACACACACACACACACACAGTAAGAGACATGTGGTGCATTTTGCATGCTCCTGCATGAAGATAAGGACAACAAGTTCTATAACCAATAAATATTGCTTAGTTACTTTTCACCCACCCTGTAAATATACTATAAGGACAAAAGGAACAGGTCTGTAAATCAGGTCATGTTCATTAGGATGTTTTTCCACTGGGTTTATGGAACAGAAGAACATGTGCACCTTCTCCACCCTGAGGGTGCCGTGTGCATCTTCAGTTTTTCCATCTGTTCCTCAGAGACACCAGGCAGTGGGCACGTCTGTTTCTATGGGGAAATGTATTCCAGTAATGGTCTCTATCTCCTGCACAGCTGTGTGTGTGTGTGTGTGTGTGTGTGTGTGTAATATAATACATATCTTTGTATTATTATTATTATTATTATTATTATTATTAGAGATCTAGGTGAATGAAAAAAGCAATCATTTGCTGTGATATAAATATTTAATACCTGCATGTGCTAAGAACAAACAGGCGAACGGCCTCAAACATCAACTTCATCAAATATTCAGCAGAACCGTTGCCTCAGTGAATGGACTGTCAGGCTCCAGTAACACGAAAGGCCTGACGGTGTTCTCGCTGTCGACAAAACTAGTATAAATGTTTCTGTTTAACAGTAATCCGTTGGTTTGTTAAAAGCAACTTGATAAACCATATTTATTAATAGAAAGAAAGATATAAGATTTCAAAAGTAAGTCATGTTGCTCTCAGTGCACTTTTATATTAATTACATACTATTAATAATAAATTAACAAGATTAATAAGAGTTGTGGAGAGCGAGCCAGGGCAAATGCTAAGTAGAACAATCTGTGTGTATAATCAGGGATACAAACATGCTAATCAGTGTATCAACCGTCATTTGAGTAAATGGAACATGAACAATGTGTGTGTTTTAAAAGCCACAAAAACGATTCAGGTGTTTGCTAATAGTAAAAAAAAAAATTTTTCTAATAATAACAATATGCTGACATACAGATTAGCCTGCCAATGTGATAGCTACCTAGCAAAACCTAGCAGGTAGTATTGCATCTCTACCCACGAAAAAAAAAAGATACAAGTATTTGGTAACTTTGATAAAGGCTTTAAGTCACACACACACACACACACACACATATATATATATATATATATATATATATATATATATATATATATATATATATATATATATATATATATAAACTTTGATAAAGGCTTTACACACTCTTGACATTCTCTCAGTCAGCCTCATGCGGTCGTCACCTACTGCTTTTCCAGTAATCCTGAACAGTTCCCAGAGGTGTTGAGTGCTTGTTGGCTGCTTTTCATTCACTTTTTGGGCCAATTCAGTGGATTTATATTGGTTGATTGTGGAGGCCTGGTCATCTGATGCAGACATCCATCACTCTCCTTCTTAAACAAATAGCTCTTACATAACCTAAAGGTCTGTTTGGGGTCAATTTTGGAAAACTAATCACGAATACTGATTATCCGCTGTGGCAACTCCTAATTGGAGAAGCCGAGAGAAAGTTTAATGATGGTCACTTATAGGATGATAGAGCAAGAAGAATTATAAGTAATAGAATCTTAGCTTCTTGTTAAATGTTTTAAAACACCTAAATACCGACAATTTCATTTATTTTAGGTTCTTTTGAAGCTTTTCAAACCGTATAATGACATGCCGTTTGTTAAAAAAAAACACAAAGTGGATCTGACGAAACTAGGAAACTGACGTGTAATAATATGGAGGGTGTGGAGATGCTAGATTAGTGGAGGTGCTAGATTAGTGGTTAAGGTGTTGGATTTATGTTCAAATCCCAGCCACAACAAACTGCCACACCTGGGCCCCTGAGTGAGGCCCTTAACCCCTATAGCCACAGAGTTGTATGAATGGGATAAATGTAGATTTCTCTGAATAAGGACATCTGCAAAATGCCATAAATGTAAACATGAATTAAGTAAATAGTTGTTTAAAGAATTGTTTATTCTTCTTGTATTGTTTATTATGTTTTATTTACTTTAGTATTTGATATGCCCTAATGTATTATTAGATTGTTATAGTGGATCATTTTACACTCCTTTTATTATTATTATTATTATTATTATTATTATTATTATTGTTGTTGTTGCTGCCTCATTTCTGCTTCTCATGCCTGGTTTCAACTCACTGATCAGTACTTCCGCCCCAGATGTTTGGTGGGCGTGGTTAAACATGAGTACGTGAGCACAAAGCCCCGCCCACTGCCGCTCCAAGACCCGCTTTGACTCTTTCGTGCGGTAGTGTGGAGTCTCACGATCATTTACAACCAGCGCTTATAGGATTAATAATCGAGCTTCCTCTTCTCTTTCTTTTTCTTTTTCTTCTTTCAACAAAACTTTCTGAGTTACATCCTGGAAACGAGTTTATGCCTTTAAACTACAAGGAACCATTATAATAAATAGAAAATGTAATAATAATAATAATAATAATAATAATAATAATAATAATAATAATGTTCCTAGAAATAAAATCACATTGAATTGTTGAAGTCAATGGTGCAGGAAAGGAGACTTGGAAGAGAAATGCCACTGTGACCGGAGATACATCATAAGGTGAGTATGAATTAATGAAGGAAATAAATGTGAACACATTGGTGTTCATGTGTAAGAGCTGAATAGACCTTATCTAAAGAGAAAGAGAGCTGAATAGATAGAAAAAAAAGAGAGAGCATTTGATCTGAATAGAAATAGAAATCTTCTCTCTCTCTCTCTCTCTCTCTCTCTTTATATATATATATATATATATATATATATATATATATATATATATATATATATATATATAAACAGCATTATTCCCATCTGTGGCATTCAAAGTGGTTACAAAAGAGAACCAGGTGCACTGGTGTGAGATGGCATGAAAACCCCAGCACAGCTTTTCCGGTATGTGTTTGAGGTTCTATATATATATATATATATATATATATATATATATATATATATATATATATATATATATATATATATATATGCAATGTAAAAGTTGTTTTTTTCACACACTTCAGTTTGCATCTGTCTCACTGGTGTCTTGGTTGTTCTCGTGTGTACTTAGAAATTGTAGCAAATTATTGACCCACGGTAGATGATATGCCTGGCGAAACTTTAACTGTTTATTAATTTGTTTGGGTTTTTTGAGAGATGGAAGGTTAGGTTTGGTTAGGTGTTTTGAGATGCTTTTCTGCTCACCACGGTTGTGGCTGTTTGATTGGTTTGTATACAGGTGAACAGGTGTATTCTATTGAATTGGCAAAATGGAGAAAGACGGAAACGTACACATCGTACCCTGCTGAATAATCCAGAAGAGAAATGTCTAACACCGAATTAATCTATTTTGAGATCGAGAGGAGAACAGCCTTCTGATGAGTTTCTCTTGTAGTTCTAGGCATCATCGGACTTGTATTGCGAGCGTATGTGTCCATATTTGCTGTTGTAATTAAGCTCCACTCTTCTGGGAAGATGTTACGCTAGATTTTTGTGGAGATTTGTGTGAGATCTTAATCAGCCACCAGGGTGTTAGCCAAGTCAGGTAGTGATGTACAGTAGGTGAGGTGAGGAGGCCTGAGGTGGAGTCAATAACAGGAGATCTTTTACATCTTTCAACCCATGGAAAGCATATCCTCATGGAGCTGGGTTTGTGCACAGGAGCATGTTCATGTTAGAAAAGGTTTGGGTCTATTGAAGTCAAGTGAAGGAAGAATTTCATGCTACCCATCCAAAGATTTGTGGGAAAAGTTTAGTCCACATATGGTTGAAAAAGTCAGGTCTCCCAGAACATTTGGCTATATGGTGTATGGAACCCAACAAGTGAAGCCTGTATGAACATGTATGAATGTCAAAAGACAAAAAATCCTCGTTAGTACGTTATTTCCAGATGTTTTACTCTGTGGTGTGTTGGAGGGACTTTTACTGTAACTTCACAACATTTTGACAAGTCAAATTTGTTCCTTTTTACTCGACTTCATTTTGTGAAATCAGTCGTTCCTTTTTATTTATGAGCATAAAAACGTAACTGGTGAAACACACAGCGAGTCACCAATCAGGGTCGAGCGCTCCCTCTGTTTTAAACTTGTTCTGATTGGTGCTTGGTGTATCTACTGATCATCAACATACAGTTCAGCATCAGTTCAACATCAAGCAGAACATTTAAAGAGGAATAAACTCAAGACTCGAACTCGCCACAACACACGTGACCTCATTTACACGATTTTTTATGTTCCTTTAATTTCTATGCAACAAACACAGTAAAACGGAAAATACACACAAGAATTGGACAGTAAATGAGTGGAAGAAAGTTCTGAGGAGTCCAAATGGGATAGTTTTGTCTCCAACAGAAAACTTGTGTAAGACAGAGAACAGGAGAGAAGATGTGATCAGATGTGATAAAGCCCCTGTCTATAAATACAAGTAGTACAAAGGACAAACATACAAGGTAAGTAACTGTTGGTAGACATGGACCTGAGCCCAACCTTTCCCTGACAAGAGAAACTGGTTTTCTCTTTTCTCTCGTTTGGTGGATTATTTTTTACTTCGTAACAGTTGAAGAAGTCTGAAGCGAAGCCGGGGCTGAATCATCAGTGAAGGTCGAGTCAGACTTCCTCATTTTGGAATATTTTTACATAAATGTCCATCAGCAGTGTGTGTAAATGAACCACGGTATTGGGGGAAGCGAAAGTGTTTAAACACACATTTAACAATTAAATCACAGAAACTGAAACGAAGGCGTTTAAAGTTGTCTTGAATATTTGTTTGAATGTGTGTGTCTTTTTGTGTGTCTCATTGTGTGTCTTAGTGTATATGTCTGTCTGTGTGTGTCTCCGTATGTGTTTGCCTTCCTCTGTGTCCACTGTGTCTCACGATGTGTCTCTTTGATATGTGTCTTTCTGTGTTTGTGTGTGTTTCTCTTTTTGTGTATTTCTGTGTCTCTAAATGTGTCTGTGTGTCTGTCTTTCTTTGTACCTGTCTGTCTGTCTGTCTGTCTGTCTGTCTGTCTGTCTGTCTTTCTCTCTCATTGTCTCTACATGTGTCTCTGTGTTTAATTGTGTGTGTCTGTGTATATGTATTTGTGTCACTTAGTGTCTGTGTTTCTTACTGTGTGTATGTGTGTTTCTATGTCTATACATGTGTGTCTCTCTGTAAGTGTGTCTGTCCCTGTCGCTGTGTGTGCCTGTGTCCTTTTGTTTCTGTCTGTCTTTGAGTGTGTGTGTATGTGTTTGTGTCTGTCTATGTGTTTATGTTTGTTTGTGTGTCTATATGTGTGTGTGTGTATCTGTCTGCATGTGACATATAGACACACATATGAACTTTATTGTTCATATATGTGTATGTATGAATGTAGAAATATTCATGTGTGTAAGAATGAAGCACAAACACACTACAGCATGAATAAGGAGCATATATGTTCATCATTATGTCATGTTGTGTTACACAGCAGATATTTCTAAATATTCAATGTCAAAAAAAGAAGAAGAAATGGTGTGTGTGTGCAGAAAATCACATGGTCTGCTATATTTCAGACGAAGTGATGCAATCACAACTGAACAAAAGTCTTTTTTTTAAACCTGTGAGACGGAAAACCTGCACTAAAAATACCTTCATTTTTGAATGGCTGAATTGTGTTTTTTATTATTAATTGTTTCACTTAATGATCAGAATCCGGATCACATACAACAATTAGAAGCAATTTCGAATAAATATATTTGTTAAGGACAACATACTGGGGATGGATTGCATTTTTTTTTTTTTATCAGTGATCAGTGTTTAAAAGTATTAGGTGAACATGTCTCACAAAAGTGAAAATGAAACTCTGATATATTTTAGAGTATTAATGTGCATCTTGTATATCAGTAAATATTTACTGTCCTCTGGAAATATCTCAACATACAGCCTAAAAGTGAGTTTCCACACTTTTCAGAGACACTATAGATGGATAGATAGATACAAATAAAAGATCTGATGCATTGAAAATAAATAATTGTTCTAAAAGTAATGTGTGGGAATGTAGATGGCACACAGTGCATGTACTGCAGAGCATTTCCTGTGGTAATATCTGTGACCTTCATGGCTTTCTGTATCTGAGTCAGAGTTTGAGGATGCAGAGCCGTAATTGGTATCATGAGGCCACAGTAATCAGGGACACATGACACCGCTGTGCTGTGAGACAGAGAGCGAGAGAGAGAATGTGGGCATATGAGAGGAAGAACCTAAAGCCAAAAGATAAGAAAAAATTTGACACCTAAAGTCACAGGACAGGATGTGTGACCATAAAGAAAATGTCAGATATTTATGAGACATGGGACGGAGAGATCAGGAATGAGAAGTCATGCAGCCCGTCATGCCCTCGTGGCCCGAACTCCAGCGCTTTGGTACCAAGTGGAGAATCTCCGGCTCGCTCATGGAGCTCAGCATTGGGCCACCCTGCTCCCACCCCTGCTCCTGCTTCAGCGCCAGCTGTGAGTAAAGCCAGGCATGTCGAGGGTGAACTCATTGCGTTTTCACGCCCATCAGAAACAGATTTATGTGTTGTGCATTGATAATAATTTGGTGTCCCATGTAAGGATAATAGTGACCACAGTGAGCAGTTATAATGTCCATAATAAATGTCATCAAATATATTGTATGTAGTTTAAATGAAGAAAAAACACAATTTCTTATAGAAGACAAGTCTATCTATATATTTATCTATCTAAATTTCCCTTGGAGACTCGATGTGAAATGGGATGTTCATAAAGTACATCCTGCGATGACTTGCAAAGAATTTTAAACAGAAGATTGTGTCATAATGCCATTGTTTTTGTTATTGTTCTGAAGGTGTTTGATATTAATATGAAGGGAATGTACTTATATTTGTACTATTTTCTCAAAACTTTGTCTAGGTGGAAAACGTCGACCCAGGATGTTTGGCAGCGTGAATAAAACCAAGTTGTTGGGAGTGATGATGATGGTCAACTTCCTGATTTACATTCTGGTAGAGGTGACGCGCAGTTACGGAAGATCGGACCCCACGAAGCCACACGTGCCCTTGAAGGAATTTTGGAAAAAGCCCGAACTCAGCGTGGCCTATTGGAACCGCAAGCAGCAGCATCTCGACTATGTTCGTAACCCCCTGATCGTTTCCAGCACCGTTCACGCGAGCAGTGTGCCCGTCGATGAGGTGACGTCGCAGACCTCCAATCAGCCGAACCACTCCACCAAGGCAGAGCACTGCAAAACAGACTTTGCGATAACCACCCAGATTGAAGATTACAATTCCCTTCCTCAGCGCTTCAAAGATTTCCTGTTGTTTATGCAGTGTAGGTCGTACCCGATACTTATAGATGCTCCAGGTGTGTGTTCAGAAACGCCTTTCCTGCTGCTTGCCGTGAAGTCTCTGACGCTTCATTTCGACCGCCGTCAGGCAATCCGGGAGTCCTGGGGACACGCCGGAATCCTGACCAACCGTCGCGTGGTCACCGTCTTCCTCCTGGGCAAGACAACAGAAAGCGATTACTTCCCGAATGTTTCAGAGATGCTCCATTTTGAGGCGTCACTGCACGGCGACCTGCTTCAGTGGGACTACCGAGACACCTTCTTTAACCTCACGCTGAAAGATGTGCTGTTCCATGACTGGATCGCTGATAACTGCCCCTCGGCACGTTTCATCTTTAAGGGGGATGATGATGTCTTCGTGAATACCCGGAGCATCCTGAATTTCCTTGGTGGCCTTTCGGCAACCAAGGAGCGAGATTTATTTGTCGGAGACGTAATCAGTAATGCCGGGCCACACCGGGACAAGAGGCTGAAGTACTACATCCCTGAGAGTGTCTTTGTTGGATCGTATCCACCATATGCTGGAGGAGGAGGTTACCTGTACTCTGCTGATGTGGGGCTCCGGTTGAGAAACATCTCTCAGTATGTCTCACTGTTCCCCATCGATGATGTTTACATCGGCATGTGCCTGCAGAAACTGGGCCTTGTCCCTGAGAAGCACCAAGGCTTTAGGACTTTTAACATAGAGAAAAAGTACAGAGAGAACCCCTGCACCTACCAAGGTTTAATGCTGGTCCATCCTAGAAGTCCGCAGGAGATGATTCAAATCTGGAGTTGGATTAGTGACCCTGGGCTGAACTGCCAGTGACATACATTTGGGTTTGGAAATGTCTAATTCTGGATCCTCTGATACTGATTAGATCCTGATCTTTGGAATTTCTGTTCTTGCACTATTCTGACTAAATTCATAAAGGTTCTGAATTTATGGTGGTTCTGAAAGTCTCCAGTCTCTGACCCACAACTGAACATCAGATGAGTCCAGAACACGATTCCTACAGTCTTGTCATCCATGAGGTATTCTATTTGAGTAAAAGTGGGAGATAAGACCATAGTGCACTTCTAGCAGCTATCAAGTCAGCCTTGCAAAGTAAATCTCATCTCTCAACAGTTCCAACAAACTACTTTTTTTTTTTTTATACCTTTTTCTAAATCATATTTAAAGAAATATCACTAACAAACTAAAACCATGGCACTTTTACAAATGTATTTCCTGGCTTTTCAGTGTTAATGATATTTTATACACCTTAAAATACCATCAAACTATTTTTTTTTTTAAGAATAATTGTTAATGAACTACTTCTTTGCAGTTGTACTTGTAGTATCGTAGACCTGTCTTGAAATATTGTGGAAATTCCGACCTTCCCATACTTCTCTACAATATATTTCAGTTCTAGTGATGGCTTCAATGGATATTCCATGCAAATTCAGGACCTTCTCACATGCTTGCCTTTTTTGTGTATTATATTTTCCTTAGGGATCTTAGCTTGTACTCATAATTCTTATACATCTGCTAGTCACCTGGCAACATATATGACCTTGTATCTGCCTTGCAAAAGGGCTATACTGTATTTTTTATATCTTTTAAATCAAACTATATATATAGTGTGGAGCTCAAGCTATAGAAATTTACCTTATTTATGATTTAATGATAAAAAAAACAGCCAGTGACAATGCTACAACCAAAGACTGTCACTGACAGTAAGTAAATGAATTTGAACACAACTATTTAGCTAACTGCCCTTCAAAATCATTTATTCTCAACCACAATGTTGTAGCTAACACAGCTAAATAGCTAACTAGCCAACTGGCCTTGTAATTAGCGAATATACTACAATATTAGACTAGGAATTCTTAGCGATTGAGTTTACTGGGCACAAAGAATTGTGAATCCAAGATGGCCGCCTCCATTACATTCCAGTGCTCAGCCACACTATGAAGTTTTATTTATGTTTAAAGACAACAGAAAGGAAAATAATTTTATAGATTTGATGATAGATTTTGTGTTTGGTCTGCCTGGGTTATGTGTGTTACTGTAGCTTCGTACCTCCAGTGCAAATAACTCAACATTAAAGACATTAGTTTGAAATGGGGGATTGTATTTAAATTCTATTTTTACTACAATTTTATTTATAAAGATAGATGTTTGGTTCAAATTAGGGATCAGTGCATTTGTCACTGAATGCGTAAGGGCTGTATGATATGACAAAATTTCTTGCTAACGTTCGGCAAACGGTGTGTTATAATCACAAACTTTGTTGACTTGAATGGGACTTTGGACCCAGAGATTACCTCATTAGTGATTTGTGTGTGGAAACTCTGATGATATTTCTGTGGACAGTTTTAGGTGTTGGGATTTTAATGTACGTGACCTTGACTGCAAAAATCTCTTGTCAGGGTGTTAAAGAACTAAAGTTGCCGTTTTGCTTGACATATAGTATATAAACAAAAGTTTGTGGAGACCTGAGCGTAGCACATTTAGCTGTTAAAATAAGCTGAAAAATTCATCCCAAAAGTGTTCAATAGGGTTTGGAGCTCTATAAGAGGAGATCTTCCTCTCCAACCCATTTGTTCATGGAGCTGGCTTTGTGAACAGAAGCATTGTCATGCTGAAACGGGTTTGGGTCTCCTAGTCAAGTCAAGTGACGGGAATGCTAATGCTACAACAGCTAAAGACGTTCTATAAAATTTTTGGGGTGTCCCAATACTTTTAGTTTTATAATGTAACTAAGACTGGACTCAAACTAGCCCTGGATTTAGGCCGATCAAATCCATCGCATAAGGAACCAAAGCCATAATTTCCCTACATACTATATTCATGTAGCACGGGAAGTGTGGAACAAACTGTTCAACTATAATTTATATACTGTGTGTGTATGAAAAAGATGAAGTATATATTTTTTAATATTGTATTTATGTATTTTTAGGAAAGCTATTCTGATGTGTGTGTGAGAATCTGTTGCTTTTTAACAAACTGCATTGACATCTAATGACATTTGCCGTTATGAAGGGGTGAATTACACTTATCTTATTTATATAACTGTACTGGGGCCCTGCAGTGCAGCTCGGCAGTGCTTGAATTCAAACTCACCACCTGATGATGGGAAATCGCACATCTTAAACACTGAGCTGAGATTTCCCCACTGCATAATCCAGATCATCATAATCTCTACTGTATATTCCAGTATCATCTGCACTACTGTAGGAAATAAGAGTATTTCATGAGTATTTTCAGTCAACCTGCACATAAACAAAAAATCATCATAAAATGATAACATTATTTTACATTATATTCAGGAATTCTACTGTTTTTTAATTGCTTATTGTGTTGACGGCTTTTATTTCGCTCCTTTCAGACATGAATGTTTCAAACTTTATGATCAGTTCTGAAGAGAAAAATCTCTGAAATTGGTTTTTATGTTCGTTTATTGCCGTTTTTTACATTTATAATAAAAAATAAGTGAGACAATTGGGCTTTTTTATGATATTTACAATTGTAATATGCCATTGTTATTTTATTTGTAAAGAAACACCTAGTTTTTTTATGGTTTTTGAGACATTATTTATATGCAACAACCAGGGTAAAAGCCAGAAACATCGAAACTGGAGTGTTATCACCAGTAGCAGGGAAAGTTGAAGAGTAGAGGGTGAAGGGAACCAACATGGCTTCCATTCCATACTTTCAACATCATACAATTCCATCTGGACTGCGTAGCATACATCCGAACTCTTTAGAGTATTTAGAGAGCAAACAGTCGTCTGGAGTGACGTCTATCATGGAATGTTCTGCCCAGTAACTGCACTTAAATCCTACTGAACTGCTCTGGGATGAAGTGGATCAAAAAGAAAGCACCATCCAGTGAAGAACAAGTTTGGCAAAGTTTTATTAAAACACACCAAAGTATTTCAGCTTAATGTTTGGAGAAACGAACTGAGAGTGTGCAAAGCTGTTCTTCATGCTAAGAGAGGATTTTACAATGAAAATAAAGGTGGAACATCTGGAGATTTATAGATTTGTTTGGTCAAAGGAAATCAACTGTTACATTACTGGGTTTGTTGTATAGAAACTAAAGGAACATTCATGTGTCTCTTGGAAACCATAAAACATGAGGGGTTTCCACACTTTTGACAGTAACTGTATGGATGTTGTCTTTTCATGTCCACTGAAACTGTTTTTCAGCAGTAAATTGCACATCATTGCAAAACTAAAGTCTTTTCGTCCTCTCTTTTAGTTCACACTTGATTCCCTGATTTTAATCTACTGTGTATTTGTGTTTGTGATTACATTAGTCTAGCATTAAAAATAGCAAAAAGTAACCCCCATTATTGTCCTATTGGTAACAGGATTAAAAGCTAGAGGGATGTTTTTACAGTTCGAGAGAAAAAAAGAGAGAGGGGGTTCCTCTGGGATTTCTGGTAAGTGGAATAGTGACACAATAGTGTGTGAGTCTAGCATGTCATCCAGTGTGTATTATCCCCTCACCTTCAAGAAGACATTTATGTATATTATTCGTTTATTATTGCCCTCTAGTGGACAGGTGAGTAAACAGACGCAACCTGATATGTCTCGAACTTAATAATGCTAGAGAGATTGTAACCATAGTGAAACCCCCCTCCATGAGAGAGATACACTAATCCCTCCATCCTCTACCACTGCTCCACTCATCTCTTCGTCCTCTACCACTGCACCACTCATCTCTCTATCCTCTACCACTGCACCACTAATACCTTCATCTATTGCCACTGCTCCACTGATCCCTCCATCCTCTACCACTGCTTTACTCATCTCTCCACCCTTTACTACTACTCCAATAATTTCTCTATCTTCTACCACTGCTCCACTGATCCCTTCATCCTCTACCACTGCTCCACTCATCTCTCCATTCTCTACCACTGCTACACTCATCCCTTCATCCTCTACCACTGCTCCACTTGTTTTTCCATCCTCTACCACTGCTCCACCGATCCCTCCATCCTCTACCACTGCTCCACTCATCCCTCCATCCTCTACCACTGCTCCACTTATTTTTCCATCCTCTACCACTGCTCCACCGATCCCTCCATCCTCTACCACTGCTCCACTCATCCCTCCATCCTCTACCACTGCTCCACTCATCTCCCCATCCTCTACCACTGCTCCACTCACCTCTGCATCCTCTACCACTGCTCCACTCACCTCTGCATCCTCTACCACTGCTCCACTCATCTCTCCATCCTTTACCACTGCTCCACCAATCCCTCCATCCTCTACCACTGCTCCACTTATCCCTCCATCCTCTACCACTGCTCCACTCATCCCTCCATCCTTTACCACTGCTCCACTTATCTTTCCATCCTCTACCACTGCTCCACTCATCACTCCATCCTTTTCTACAGCTCCAATAATCTATCCAGCCTCTACCACTGCTTCACTCATCCCTTCCTTCTCTACCACTGCTCCACTCATCTCTCCACTTTTTACCATTGCTCCATTCATCCCTCCATCCTCTACCACTGCTACATTCATTCCTCAATCTTCTATCACTTGCTCCACTTATCTTTCCATTCTCCACCACTGCTCCATTTATCCCTCCATCCATTTACCGCTGCTTTACTCATCTTTTCATCCTGTACCACTGCTCTAATAATCCTTCCATCCTCTTTCGCTGCTCCATTGCTCCCTCCTTCCTCTACCACTGCTCCAATAATCCCTTCATCCTTTACCATGCTCCACTTATCTCTTCATCCTTTACCACTGCTAATTGATCCTTTCATCCTCTAACACTTGCTCCAATAATCTTTCCATCCTCAACCAGTGCTTCTTTACCACCGCTTTACCATTCTCTCCCCTCCTTTACCACTATCCCTTCATTCTCCAAGTCTATTTCTATATATTTTCTCTTTCAACAGAGTTTATTGACAGATCATAATTACTAATCTGTATTCTAATAACCAATCATCAAAATATATTTATTGATAGATACCTCAAAGCTGGATAAAGCCATCTGCCAAAAAGCTAGGAATAAGATGAGAGAAACCCGAGCAGAAAGCTGCCTGCATCACACTCCTTCTTGCGTGCAGTGCCCTCTGCTGGTCGTAGCGCCGGATGTGCGCATGCGCCGGGCACTAATTGCCAATAAATGGCAGGTGATTTCAGGTGAATGGCGTTTGCGTGAAACTAAACTGTCATATACATGTGTGTTTGTCTGGTTTATTATTATTACAGTTAATATCACAGAGATCTGTCTGGAAACAAAAATGCATCAAGGGGGATTTGTGTGCAAACTCTGTGCCCTGGTAGTAATATTCCACATTGAGGCTGTGGGGCAATGCCAAGGGGTAAATTCTACACTGGGGCTGATTATAATGTGATCAAGAGATTACTGTATTTTTACTTCTCACAACTTTCTTTTTCTGTTTTGTAGATGAGTGAACATGGCAGCCTTCTTTCTGCAGGTAAATATGCCTTTACGGGGCAATAATCTTTATTTACGCATTATGTTTGAGCCATATGAATGCAGTGTTTTCACTAGGGCAATAATTTATATACCCCTGACACCATGAGTGCATTGTTTGGGTTCACTAGGACTATCATTTATTACCCCAGACACCATGATTGCATTATTTGTTTATTAAAAGGGCTATCATTTATTACCCCTGACACCATATATGCATTATTTGTGCTCACAAGTGCTATAATTTATTACCCCTTACACCATGAATGCTTTTTTGTGTTCACCAGGACTATAATTTATTACCCCTGACACCACACTAGGGTTATAATCTATTACCACTGACACTATGAGTGCATTGTTTGTGTTCTCTGGGGCAATAAATTATTACCCCTGTACTAACGTTTTTCTCTTATTGAAAGGGAAAGAATGACTATATTATTTATATGACAAATGCAGGGACAAATGCACACCATTCACCATCACTGTTGATTTGTGTAAAGCTGCTTTGAGACAATGTCTGTTGTGAAAAGCGCTATACAAATAAACTTGACTTGACTTGAAACTTGATATGATGATGGACATTGGATTGAAAATATTGTGACCCCACTGTATTTCTTGTATTTTCCTGTTCCTTTGGATGCTCCCTGACCTTCATCCCTGTAAAAGGATCTCCTGAGCGAATCGCCTTCTACGCCTTGCGAAGCTGCCACCAGGTCCTTCACGGCGACAGCGGCGAATTCTTCTCCCCAGACTACCTGTGTTCAAACCCGGCGCTCTGGTGCAACTGGACCATCCAGGTGCCACCTGGGAAACGTGTGCAGATCTACCTAGAGGACCTGACTCCAGAGCAGGCGTGCCACATGAAGACCGATCAGATCCACCTGGACGAGTCTCCGTTGTCGGCTGGAGAGAGCAGTATCCTGGAGCGCTGCTGGAGAAGCAGCATGTACACGTCGTTCTCAAACACGGTGCACGTGGTGCAGCTCATCCGCCCGAACCACAACCCTCCACACCGGGGGTTTTACGGGGCGTACCAGGCGTTTGGTCTGCCAAAGACTCCAGGTGGGGATGTAGACGGAGGTGTTAACTGTGAGGAGCACTTTGGGAACTTTCATTTATAATGCATTTTTATTGCAGTATGCTTTAGGGACATTTGAAAACGCTTAACGTGAAAACACTTAATGTGGCTTAATGCGAACAGACAGCGTAAAAAAAAATAAAATCTAACTCTGTAAACACAACAATAATCAAGCGTATTATGTACAGGGCAGCAGTTGAAGTTGGTCTTTTAAAAATGTTGTATTATCGCATCAACCACATTAAGCTCACGTTGGTCTATGCGAGAAAAACGTGTAATTAAAAGCGTTATGTTCGTATTCTGGACTATTTTCTGGTTCTTTTTTTGTGCCTGTTTAATTTGTAATCGTTATGGCCTCAAATTCTGACAAAACCCAATGATTTACCTAGAATGAACCTCTTAAACAGGAAACCGTGAAATTTTAGAACTAGGAGATGGTGACCCTGAGGATCGTGATTGGAACCCCTTGTCATTATACTGCTCAATTATAACTAAAGGCAATGGCTTCAAAACGAGCTGGCACTGGTTCCAAACTATTGTCGAATGCCCCAAAATTGCCAACTCCTAGTTCCATAATTTCCTCTTTCCCTGCACCACCCTGTATTTGTAAACCAGACTTTGACCAATGATCACAACTTTCCAAATTCAATCTTTCAAATCCAAGCCCAAGATGGTGAACTAATGTAACAGAAGGATGCCACCTCAGAAACAAGGAATGAAACAGTTGAGACCACAGAGGACATCAGGCGAATATATATGATATATGCTAGATGAACTGTCAATCAACAATATTAAAAAAAAAAGTGGCTGTTGTAACAAATGAAGAATTCTACATACCTAAACTATCAGCTTTTGTTGAGTGTTTTGAATCCTGTATATGGTTTTGCATTAGAGCAGATCATCGTGGTGGGACTGGGGTCCACCACACTGGTGCCCCCTACCGGGTGTTTTGTGGGACAGTTTGTTCTCCAAATTTAATGTACCTGTTTTCTGTTCCATGTTTCAGATATGAATGAAGACATTTCACCAGACCTCAAAAAGAAAGAGACTGAAGTCAAAGATGCAGCGACGAAGATCCCTAGAGAGAAAAGCTTCTCAAATGAACTAGAGGAAAATGTTGGCGTTCACATTAAGCATGTGGAAGTCGGTGACATCAGCCCACCCCTGAAGGAGATTCTTACAGTCACTACTGGATCTTTCAAAGAGATCCGGAAGATCAGAGGCGAAACCAAGGACCAAGAACCCTTTCATAGTACTTTACTTCAGGATGATGAAGATGAAGTTGAAAATCAGTCGCTTTCAGTGCCAACAGAAATCCCAAACTGGATAACTGTCGAGCAGTTGTTTGATCATGGACCACAAGCTTCCACCACCCAGTCGACCTCCACATCCACAACGAAGCAATCCACCAGAACGAGAGCACCAAAAAAAAAACTGTCTACCACAAAGGCTTCCATGAACAAAACCGATGTGATAAACTTCAGTCATTTGGCCACTCCTGATGTGCCCAAGGTAACCAAGACCCCAACCCCATCATTTGAAGATATTCGTGCCGTTTCAAAAAAGATGCTGGATTATGAAGAGCATGCTGGAGGTCTTGCAAAGAACAAGACAAATTCCAAAAAGATAAAGCAATCTCATGGAAATAAAGGTACTGCACATCTTTCTTGTATGTTTTCATGAATGAGAAATTTGAACTAGGGTGTTTTTCAGAATGTTTCGTCATTTTATATTTTTAGGAAGTGTTTCTAGTTTTCTAGTTTGTTGACCATGGGATTTAGCATTCCATTCCACTTTGAGTCCCCATTGGCAGTTATAATAACCTTCCACTCTTCTTGAAATTTCGTATTAGAGATGGATGTTACCGATAGGGAGATTGGATCAACCGATGGCTTACTGGATAAAAAAAACCAAACATAGATAACACTTCATATAAAATTGTACTGGATTTATTACAAAAATAAAGTACTAAATCATGATGTACTAAATAAATACAATAATTATATTAACAAATATAATTCGTTAATACATTTTAATGCATCCATAGTATATAGCGCTCTTCATGCAGCGAAGTCACAAGTTAAAACAAACAGCATATGGTGTCAGGGATTCATGGTGTCACCTCTAGAGGCTGCTCTCGTAATGACGGTGGATATTCTCAGCCGCTCCAGCAACAGATGCAACCCAGAAAAACTATTGGTATGATCTACCAATAAATAAGTAAATAAATAAACAAGTATATAAGTTAATAATGGACGTGATAACAAAGTATTACAGATCGGACGAATCCGAAACACGTGCAGCACGATTGTCAAAAAAGACTGTGGCAAAGATAAGTTGTTTCAAACTAGTTCCTGGTGGGTTGTTCAGCCATTCGTCTTCAAACTTCTAAAGACTTTGTTTGTTCCTACACAGGGAAACCTTTTCCAGTCCAAACCCTCAGACTGGTTACTGAACCTCCACCTTTTTCAGGGGGTGAGTGTTGCTTCATCCACTTTTTTCCCCCTGTTTATTTAAGACTGTGTGCAGGTTCAGTGATTCCATTTGTCTGAAATAGTCCTAAACCTGAGGCGGCTGAACTCTACTGTTTTCTATATGTTTTATAGTAAAGTAGTGACGAGTCGTTCATTAACGGTTTGTTCATTTTGAACGAGTCTTTATTGTGACTCAGAAGAACGAGTCGTCTCAGAGTGATTTATACATGTTCTAATGGAGCAGGGCATTAATTCAAAATCTCTGTAGGTTATGTACAGAAAACAGAATTGAGTAGTTCATCTCTCGACTCTTCTAGCCTGTCAGACTCCCATATACTGTACATACTGTATGTGGTGCATAATATGGGAAACAAATTGAGCAGTGTTTTGATAGATAGATATTGTTATTTATATATATATATATGTGGCCGACTGGCCACTTTATTAGGTACACCTTAGTAGTACCGGGTTGGACCCAATTTTGCCTTCAGAACTGCCTTAATCCTTCGTGGCATAGATTCAACAAGGTACTGGAAACATTCCTCAGAGATTTTGGTCCATATTGACATGATAGCTTCACACAGTTGCTGCAGATTTGTCGGCTGCACATCCATGATGCAAATCTCCCGTTCCACCACATCCCAAAGGTGCTCTATTGGATTGAGATCTGGTGACTGTGGAGGCCATTTGAGTACAGTGAACTCATTGTCATGTTCAAGAAACCAGTCTAAGATGATTCGCGCTTTATGACAAGGCGTGTTATCCTGCTGGAAGTAGCCATCAGAAGATGGGTACACTGTGGTCATGAAGGGATGGACATGGTCAGCAACAATACTCAGGTAGGCTGTGGCGTTGACACGATGCTCAATTGGTACTAATGGGCCCCAAAGTGTGCCAAGAAAATATCCCCCACACATTCCACCACCACCAGTCTGAACCGTTGATACAAGGCAGGATGGATCCATGCTTTCATGTTGTTGACACCAAATTCTGACCCTACATGAATGAATGTCGCAGCAGAAATCGAGACTAATCAGACCAGGCAACATTTTTCCAATCTTCTATTGTCCAATTTTGGTGAGCCTCTGCGAATTCTAGCCTAATTTTCCTGTTCTTAGCTGTCAGGAGTGGCACCCGGTGTGTTCTGCTGCTGCTGTAGCCCATCCGCCTCAAGGTTCGACGTGTTGTGTGTTCAGAGATGCTCTTCTGCATACCTCGGTTGTAACGAGTGGTTATTTAAGTTACTGTTGTCTCTTGATTTCTCTGGATCTAGACTGCAGCAGGTCTTCAGTCCCCACGCTCCTCTATGCTGTGTGTTTCCTACTCTGCTTCCTTATCCTGCTGCTGATGGTGGCGTTGGGTTTGACGTATCGGCGTTCACACCGTGGGACGTTCCTACCTCGCTGCCCAACGCACAACAGCAGCAACTTCACGGACGACGACATCAACAACAATCCCAACCCAGGAAGTGGCGCTGATGGACGTACCTCCAGATCTCCACCTCCTCCCCCGCCCCTTCGCCTGTCTGGTGGAGCCCACGACCTTCCGTTGCTCCGCTTCAGCCCTTTGACTCCCCCTGATGGGACTGAGGGCAAACTTTAGAAGGAGACCCTTTGAAATTGCATTGAACTGCACTGAGATTATCTGGCAGCTGCACTTGTGAAGCAACACGATTTTTTTTATGTTCATTTAGTTCAAGTTCTGTCTCTCCACTGTGAGGAAAAGTATGTTTTGCTATGGAATTTTTATTTCTATTTGAAACTGTTGGGTTTGTTGTTTAGTTTGAGCCTTAAACTAATTCTATTCATTATTTTAAGTTCTTTAGTTTTTAATGTATTTGAATTGCTTGCAAAAAGTACTACAGCTGCTCATGTTCTTGTGTACTTCCTTTCAGTCACTTGCTTGAAGTAGTAAGGTGCAGTTTCCAATGTTTCAGAGCCACCAGGTTATCTGCAGTTGGAATAAAAAAAAAATCGATCATGCCCTTTGTTTCGTTCACCAACCTTTTGATTTCCTGCTCTTTTGCATTTGCTTATATGTTTCTGCTGGGGACTGAGCTACTTTACAGGCTGAAATCGTTTTGATATAAAGCCTGAAATAACTGTTGCTGTGGAGTGTGTGCTTTATATTGCAAATCAAATATCTTCTATGATATCATTCCCCTTCCACAGAACAATGCAGTGAAGTTATCAGAACAGGACGTCACCCTCATTACAAATAAACAAACAACCAAATAAATAAATGTAGTGTATTCTACAGTCTTGCTCACCAGATTAATTCCTTTGCGCCAATTTATAAATGATGCCAAAAGAATGTACAAGTGGCCAATTTAGAACCAGTCCCTTATTTCATTTGTATAATGTAATGCAACCGATGTTCAAGTTCTCACTCTCTTGTCACAAGAATGTATCTCGATGACATTACAAGGTAAACAAATTTATAATTTTATTATTACAAGCTGCTGATCCTATTCTATTTTGAAAAAAGACAGGTAATTATTTATTAATAATTATTAATTCTTGCAGTTTTGAACCATCCAACAAAATATTCTTGGCTGCTATTTAGTTGTTAGAAAAACCTTTGCACTGATCAATTATATAAAAATATTCAGCTCATTATTCCAACATATGCAATAATATCTTCGCTATACAGTCAACCCCCGATAATCTGTGGTTTGGAACTCGCAGCTCGGAAAATTAGCTGGTTCTCATTTGGAAACTAACAGCAAGTTGCGGATTAAAATTTGCGGGAATCCGCAGCGGGACCGAATGTTCGGGAACGTTAATTATAACATTTTAAACTCTGTTTTCACTGACAAGTTCCATAATTTTTTAGAAACTCATTATTGTATTAAAGTGACAATGTCTAAATGAATTCACTAAGGTACTGTAGGGGCTGCGGGGATGCGTCCAAGATTAGCGGGTATTCGGAACTCGTGGGGGTTACATTCTAAGACCACTGTATATTGCTGCTCTTTTTTATTGCTGAACTCTCCAACCATGTGTGCATAATAAAGAAATTATTTAGAGCTGCTAGTTATCAAAATTTAAATTGAACTATTTTAACAGGGTTAACTATATATTAACTATACAGTATTAGCCTGTAGTGGGCCTTAGTATTAGCCATCTCTGCTCATCTAAGAAAATCAAAATGTCGCCTAGTCTTTTGGTTGCAAATGATCATGCCAAAATGAGCGCATGTGAATCCTGGGCTAATTTATATTAATACCTGATATAAAATGCTTATTATATAAAGTTTTTTGTTTCATTTCAGGTTGGGGTCATTTTAGTACTTCAACCTGCAAACAAAAACCATGACAGGCTCTTTTTTGTTTAGTCCCCATTTGCTCTTCTGGGAAGATGTTCCACGGGATTTTGGAGTGTGCTTGTGGAGATTTGTGCTCATTCAGCTTCATGGTTGTTAGTAAAGTACTGATGTACAGTAGGTGAAATGAGGAAGCCTGGGGTGCAGTCAGTGTTCACATTTATTCCAATTGGTTCAATAGGGTTGGAGCTCTATATAGCAGGAGATCTTTCACTCCAACCCGTGTAATGCATATCTTCATTTGTGCACAGGGGTAGTGTCATGCTGGAACAGGTTTGGGTCTCCTGGTTCAAGTGAAGGGAATATGTAATGCTCCTGTATACATGGACAATCTATACAATTGTATGACAACTTTGTGGGAACAGTTAAGTGTAGCAGCACATATGGCTGGTAAAAGCCAGGTGCCCCAGTGTGTCGTTTCTATTGGGTATGATTGGTGTTTGTGTCAGATTTCTGCTGTGGTCGAATTGTTTAAAATGAACAAACCAGGAATAAAATGAAAGACAAGAGGGATGTGTATTTAGATATTTACTTAGCATTGTTTATTCGTTTTGTTTAGCCTAAGTAAAAGACATCCATTTCCCTGTGGAATAAATATGTGTACATACAGGACAGATTCATATATTAATCTCTCGTGTTATAGCAGGAACCTGAAACTTTCTTTTAGTCTTTTTCAAAACATGCATTAAAACAATCGTAGCTGTTTGTATAATAACAAAAAGAATCGTATTTTAGTATTGAATCTACCACCAACGTTTTGACTTCAAATTGCAGTTGGACAATTGTCCGATTACAATCATTTAACAACAAGTCTTTCAGCTTGTAACAGGATTTTAGCGACACTCAGAGAAGATAGTAGAAACCCAGAATAGCCCCTGCACCAACTAATGAAGAAAGCGGAGTGTCTGATCAGGTGTAGCGCATTACACCTATTGCGTGTTACACCCAGCAAGGTACTGGGTGAAGTCCATGTTGGGGCAAGAGTTCATCAGCCTGTCGCTCCTGTAACAAGACAAAATAAAGATCAGCACAGTTAAATTTGTGATTGGTGAGGGGCTCAAACACAAGGTCATCAGGAGATAACAGTAACATGAAACATGACATCACACACGGTGTAATTATGGATTTAAGGCGTTATTTGATAATGGCGTCTGGGCTATCGGTTAAAATTGATTATGCATTTTTTCCTTTTTTTATTATAAAATAAAAAAAAAGAGAAAAAAGTCAGATAATTGATAATCACTAATCTGACTGGTCAGAAGGTGATTTATTTTTATTTTCAAAAATTTACCAGCATTTCTGATCAGATCGATCAGGTTTATATTTTACATTTACAGCATTTGGCAGACGCCTTTATCCAGAGCCACTTACAATTTTATAAATTAGATAATGGTTTAAAACACTGATGCTCATTCGGAGCCAATATCGTTACAGTATAACAGACTGTTTGTGTCTTCTTGTATGGTTTTTTTTAAGAAGTCTATTTGTCTGTGGAAGGGGTCTCAAGTACCAGTGCTGAGGAACAGTCAGAAATAAATGAATTATTTGTTTATTAGGAGAGAATAAATAAGTTTAATGAGGAAATGACTGTTTACAGCTGCTTTAATGTACTGTATAATTACAGGACGTGACTTGTTTTAAGGACTTTTCCACAACCCTGAATAAAACTGCAAAATTATCATTTATTTACTAATTTATTTTAAATTATGACATGTTGTTTGTGTTGGAAAATCACTTAAGGATAAGAGGAATAAAACACTTGTTTAAGGGAAACTGGTTTAGTAACTGGGTAAAAGTAAATTCACGTCACCTCACTTCACATCAGACCATCAATAATCATGAATTATTGTTCTATAAAAGGCTTCAGTTGATTATGGAATTTGGATTACTAAAGCTAAAAGAATCGTTTTAGGATTAGTAACAGGTTTATGTATATAATATCAAACCAGTTGCTTCCAATCAGAGCCTGCAATTTTGTATCGGTTGCTACTTTGATCACAATTTTAAATTTAAATCTACATCTGATTGTGTTTGAAGATTTCTGGCACGTTATAGATACAAACTTAATAAATAAATTAACTTCTAAACAGCAGCATCATCAGACTGTGTGAGATAGACTATTTAGTTACAAAAAGTGGTTTATTTATGCAAAAATAAATAAATAAATAAATAAATAAATAAATAGATTGGGTGTAAATCTAGATACTGAAACCTCTGGACATCAAATTCAAATTTTGATGCAATGCTCAATCAGGTGTTTTATAGGTTGTTATTGGCCTGGTAGAATGAAACAATGAAAAATGATATGCTTCTTTTTTTTTTTTCTACAATACTTACAAAGTCTTAATGAGCTGGCTAGCCTCTTCCTGAACATCAGGGCTTGGCCTGAGGTGAGAACAAAAACCTTATTACTCACTTTATATGTGAAATATAAAGCAAATGGCAAAACAGCATAAAGACATGACCCTTCCAGAGAAGGTGAACGTTTTGTGCTATAATGTAATAGTGCATTTTAACTCACTTTGTGTTCAAGATGGTCAAAACACACTGAACGTCGTCAGTGATGTCATCATCAATCAGCTCTAAAAAAAAAGAGAGAGAGAGAGAGAGAGAGATTACATCAAGTCTCCTGAATCAAAGATGTAGTGGAAGAAGATAAATGTGTGTTGTACTAAAAAAACACTGGGTTTATTTATGAAATATAGGAATACTCTGTAGTGCTTACTCTTGCAGTCCAGGTTGCAGACATTGAGGGAGGGTTTGTCGGAGGCGCAGGCGACACGATCAGCCAACTGGAACACTCCGTAGAGAGTAAACTCAGGTGGTGAAGGAAGAGGGACAGAATTCTGAGGCTTCACTTCGCTGGACTGGTTGATAATCACTGGATTTTGAGGCTGCGGAGGTTCGGTTGCTATCTGAGGATTAGGATTCTGTGTGTTTTGAGGTGGGGGTGGAATGGTGGGTTGGCCGATTTTAGGAGGGAGTGGCTTAGTGTTGACTGCATTGGGTTTAGGGGGTGACTTATTGTCAACCGCACTGGGCTTAGGGGGTGGCTTATTGTCAACTGCACTGGGTTTAGGGGGTGGCTTATTGTCAACTGCACTGGGTTTAGGTGTGGCATTGTTGACTTTAACGGGTTTCGGGGTGACCTTCTTTTGGGCAACAGCTCTTCTCTTGCGATTTGCTGGGAGCTCTTGTCCGGTGACTTGCTTGACCAAGGAGGTGTCAAATTGCGAAGTCTGTTCAGCATGGCATACGACTGTACAAAGAAAGGTAAAATGACAATTTTAACGACCGTGAAGTGTTTATTAAGACCCCCGTTCCCTTATTTTCATCTCAAATTTATCTTTTGAATCTATGAATGTAGGACCTGCTGCTCAAGAACTTTCTTTGTGTGGAGAAAAAAAAAATAATACAATAACCAATAATCCACAATTTTATTTTCATTTTCAAAGTACTGGTTAAAGGAAACCTCAACATAAGGAAATGTTTTCCCCCTTTTTCTTCTTTGCGACGGTAAATCTGCAACTTTGTTCATTCCTCTTTAGTGTTTATTCTTATAGGATTCTTGTAAACATTCAGAAATTACTAATGATATAATAATAATTTAAATCTATCTATCTATCTATCTATCTATCTATCTATCTATCTATCTATCTATCTATCTATCTATCTATCTCTCTATCTCTCTATCTATCTATCTATCTATCTATACATTTTGAACTCAAATTGATTTCAGTATGTATTTTGGACAGTGGAAAATAAGAACCAAAGTGCATGGTTATGACATTGTAGAATAATGTACACAGGTGTTCTTTACAGGTGTATGTAAACATCTGACCACAGTGGTACCACAATGCAGTGTGTGTGTGTGTGTGTGTGTGTGTATCTTGTTTAAAACCTTTAATTGAATTTGAACTATACATTTCAATTTCATGCAACTGAGAGAACAAACAAACAAACAAAATTCAGAGAATTTCTCATTGATGTACAGTATCACCTCTTTTCTAAGTTTTCTATTAGCAGCATTCCAACTCCACCACATTTGAAGAACAGTTTGAAAGGTCCTCAAACTCTTAATATAATGACATCTTTTCCATTGACATTTGTCCTGTATTTGGTGCACACATACTTTTCCAGTTTAAAAGGAATAAGATGTTTTGCTTAAAGAATACATATTTGTAAATATATATTTTCCGTCTTTCTATACGTTGCAGATTGACTAAGCAGCTTACTGTATGTTCAACTTGTATCCCAGTGTCAATATTATCATCAAAACCCCACTTCCTAGTAAACACTTGCATTACAAATACATTTGTGAAATACTTTTTAAACCCCTTGTTTTGGCAATGTACACATAATGTTACTTAAAACTTAAAAAAATTGAAGAATTCATTTTCTTTTCATTTATTAAGAATTTATTACGATTTTTTTCTGTACTCCCCCCACAAACCTAACCCTAATTATAGTGTCTTCATTATAGTGTCTCATTGGCATGTACAGGTCAGACAAATATTTTAAAAACGATAAACAGAATCTCAAACTCACTCTTTGCCGCCTGGACATCACGGTCAGGCATGTCTGGAGGTAAAATAGACAGGAGCTGACCATCCAGCTGACACTTGTCCATCACCAGGCCATCAGTCACAATGGGGGTCAGTAACAGCAGAACCGCCAACATCTCTAATTCGACACGGATCGCCATGCTGCAGGCTGTGTGTGTGTGTGTGTGTGTGTATGCGCCAGTCAGTGCGTGTGCGTCTATTTATCGTGTCCTGAGTCACCTGTGCTTCACAATGGCCGCCCAGGTCATGTGCAATGCAAAAAAGGTGTAAAATGATGATCTCATGCTACTTTGCACGGGACAGACTCGTCCTCCAGAACAGAAGAGAAAAGATGCGCAAAGAAAGTCTGGCGATTTTGAATGGCATTCTGTGTGACTTAGTTCTCCAAACAAAAGGGTTCCTTTTTTGAATTTTTTTCTTCAAGTTACAAAAAGTCTCATTTATTTTGCTTTTTTTAAAGGGGTTCTCCATTCCCGAATTTATAACATCAGCTCCTAGATTAGCCGAAGTCACTTTGGAGCACATTAGACATTTTCCTTTTTATTGAGCCTTATTCAGTACAGTCCATACATTGTATGACCAATAGTACGTGGACACCTATTTAATCACTGCTATGTCTATTTGCTGAGCTTCACATTCCAGAGCTAGATTTTTGGAGCATCACTGTGGGGGTTTTTGTTTATTTAGCTGCAAGAGAAATAGTGAGATCAGGCACGATGCAGTTTCTGAGTGCTAGATCGGTCAGAAGGTTGTGTGCTCAAATCCCAGCCACACCAAGCTGCCATTACTGGGCCCCTACGCGAAGCCCTTAACCCCATATCTGAGATAAATGGATGAGCGTCTGTCGAAAGCAGCAGTTGATTTGAAAAGTGTTTAATTAAGCTGGATTCTGAAGTCCAGCTCAGAAATGTTGCGCATCCTTAGATGCTTTTCTCTCCACACCTTTTCTCCTTGTAGCCCATCCACCTCAGGGCTTGACGTGTTGTCCGTTCTGAGATGCTTTTCTGCTCAACACGGTCCTAAAACATGATTATTTGAGTTACCATAGACTTCCTGATCACCATACCATGTGCAATTCCATACCATGTGCATTTTTATATTATGTGTAATATGTCCGTCGTTCCCTAGTGCTTTTTGTATTTTCCAATTAATTTGTATATAAAGAATATTTTATTTCATTGATATTACATATATAATTATTTTAGTTTTTTGCACTTGAAGCAGTTTCTGGCAAAAGAATTTCCTTCAGGATTAATAAAGTTCTTTCTTATCAGTAAAGTATAAATAAAATAAAATAAAAATTTATTAAATTAAATTTAATTTATTATAAAACTGTAGTAACACAATGTATAATATTGGAATGGGGTCCAAATGTTTGTTTGGAATTTGTGGAAGTTGCCATTTTATATTTCGCTCACATTTTAAATACTAAAATCTAACCAATGTGCCTTCATCATGACCCTCCTCATCCTCCTACAGAGCACGTGTTAGGGCCGTCTAAACACCAAGCAAAGGAAGAGCGTGAGTCTGTGGTGCAAAGCGAATGCAAATGTTTGCACAGTGTGCAAATGGTCAGAGCAGGGTGTCGTGTTGCGCTCAGTAAACACGCCTGGGCACTGCACTAGAGCATGGAACGAGGGAAATGGAAAAAATGCAAAAAAAGAGAGAAAAGAATGCAAAGAAAGTGCATTTGAAATGTTATGTCATCGGTTGGTGTTGAAGAAAAAAATGTTAACGGTCATATATGACTGAATGTTTACTTTAAAAGTCCTATTATGGATACGGTGATGTAAATATCTGATGGATTAAATTGTAGAAAATAATTTTACAGGTATATAAAAATACATACATTGGCCTTTCTCTTACTTACCCTGATCCAGTTTATTCAGATTGGTGTGCAAATTAGATGTTAATTTTTCTCGATGGAAAACACGCAGATTGAACTTCTGCCCGGAGCAACAAAAGACATTTATACACGAATATATGTGACACTTTATATCCAGACTACTATCAATACTTCTGTCATACCCATTCCCTTTCCTTTGTTTTATTTTCTAATGTGTATTCCATAACAGTATTTTATATGCTTATATTATATACTTTGTACTTTTATACTTTATATTTGTATTCGATATATTAGATTTTATTCTAGGTTTATTTTTATTTACATTTCTTCAGTATTGGAAAAAGGCGTAAAAAAGCGTTTCGTACTCTGTTTGAATGTGTAGGTGACAAATAAAATTTGATTTGATGCACATTCGGCTCATTTTAAACTTCTGAATAAAAGACAATGTGGGTAAAAATAATACTATGATGTATTTTTTACTCTGAGGCATGTGGACACACTGTTTTTGTAGACATCAGAGACCCATATGTGGTTTTTCCCTGAACTATTTCCATAAATTTGGAGGTAGATGGTTATCTTCATGCTCTCTAGCATTACATCTTTGGAACTAAAAGGCCCAAATCCTGTTCCGGCATGCCGATGATCCTGTGCACTTCAGCTCCATGAAGACATAATTGTTGTTGTTAAGGTTGGAGAGGAAGAACGTGAAGACCCCTGACCTCCTCAAAACATTTGGTAAAAACTGGAACTAGATCCTTCTCATTCAACATCTGTGACTGCTCTCATTGATGCTCTTGTAGGTGTATGATCACATATTTCCACAATTACAGTCCTACACATCTACAAATCTAATTAAGAAGCCTTTCTAGAAGACTGGAGCTCATTACACCAGGAAAAGGAGAATTAAATCTAAACTATAACATATACAGAATACATACATTATACAGACAAAGGTATATGGAGATTTGTATCCCATTCTACATTTAGTGCGTATTTTTTGTTAAAAGCTCCACTCTTCTGGGAAGATGTTCCCCTAGATTTTGTGGAGATTTGTGTGAGATTTCATTCAGCCACAAGGATGTTAGTAAAGTCAGGTACTGATGTCGGTGAGGTGAGGAGGCCTGGGGTCACATTCATTGTTCAATAGAGTTGGAACTGTATAGCAGGAGATCTGCCAGATTTTCCAACTTGTATAACGCATATCTTCATGGACCTGGCTTTGTGCACATTGGCGTCATGCTGGAACAGGTTTGGGTCTACTATTTCACGTGAAGGAAAATTTCATCCAGTGCTACTGCATTCAAAAAATGTCTTGTACAATTGCATGCCTCCAGCATTGTGTACCAGTTTGGGAAGAACCACATGCTGGAAAAGTCGGTTGTCCCAATACTTTTGGCAATAGTGTGCATATACATAGATACAAATGATGTACAAAAAGAGGGGTTTTCAGTTTTACTGGTTTAGAGCACAGATATAATTCCAGCCTATAGGAGGAACTTGATTGTGGACTGGCTCTTTTGTCAATCAGACTGAAGATCATTGATCTAAAATATTTATAATACTAACAAGATGAACACTTTTATAGCAAAATATGGAAAAACAAATTTAATACTATAAAATATATGTGGGTTTTATATTATTTTTGTATATTTAAATGAGACAAGAAAGACAAAAAAGGAACGCTGGCGTCTCTTGCCTCATGATGAATGCTGAGGCTCAACAGGGAACATGATATCTCTTATATCATGTTCCCAACAACAAGAGACTTTCAGAACCTGATTTTGATGCGTAATGCATAGAAGCAACCTGAATCATGGTCTTCAATGGCCAGTTCTATTATGATCACTGTTTGCTTGGTGCTGACTTTTTTTTTTTTTTGCTGTCCACCAGATGAAAGAACATAGAACAATATGTGAGTAAATAGTGCACTAAAAAACACCAGATCCCGAAATGAAATGTGACAATAATAATAATAATAATAATATATGATAATAATATATACTGTATATATATATACAGGGAGTGCAGAATTATTAGGCAAATGAGTATTTTGACCACATCATCCTCGTTATGCATGTTGTCTTACTCAAGCTGTATAGGCTGGAAAGCCTACTACCAATTAAGCATATTAGGTGATGTGCATCTCTGTAATGAGAAGGGGTGTGGTCTAATGACATCAACACCCTATATCAGGTGTGCATAATTATTAGGCAACTTCCTTTCCTTTGGCAAAATGGGTCAAAAGAAGGACTTGACAGGCTCAGAAAAGTCAAAAATAGTGAGATATATTGCAGAGGGATGCAGCAGTCTTAAAATAGCCAAGCTTCTGAAGCGTGATCATCGAACAATCAAGCGTTTCATTCAAAATAGTCGACAGGGTCGCAAGAAGCGTGTGGAAAAACCAAGGCGCAAAATAACTGCCCGTGAACTGAGAAAAGTCAAGCGTGCAGCTGCCAAGATGCCACTTGCCACCAGTTTGGCCATATTTCAGAGCTGCAACATCACTGAGTGCCCAAAAGCACAAGGTGTGCAATACTCAGAGACATGGCCAAGGTAAGAAAGGCAGAAAGTCGACCACCACTGAACAAGACACACAAGCTGAAACGTCAAGACTGGGCCAAGAAATATCTCAAGACTGATTTTTCTAAGGTTTTATGGACTGATGAAATGAGAGTGAGTCTTGATGGGCCAGATGGATGGGCCCGTGGCTGGATTGGTAAAGGGCAGAGAGCTCCAGTCCGACTCAGACGCCAGCAAGGTGGAGGTGGAGTACTGGTTTGGGCTGGTATCATCAAAGATGAGCTTGTGGGGCCTTTTCGGGTTGAGGATGGAGTCAAGCTGAACTCCCAGTCCTACTGCCAGTTTCTGGAAGACACCTTCTTCAAGCAGTGGTACAGGAAGAAGTCTGCATCCTTCAAGAAAAACATGATTTTCATGCAGGACAATGCTCCATCACACACGCCCAAGTACTCCACAGCGTGGCTGGCAAGAAAGGGTATAAAAGAAGAAAATCTAATGATATGGCCTCCTTGTTCACCTGATCTGAACCCCATTGAGAACCTGTGGTCCATCATCAAATGTGCGATTTACAAGGAGGAAAACAGTACACCTCTCTGAACAGTGTCTGGGAGGCTGTGGTTGCTGCTGCACGCAATGTTGATGGTGAACAGATCAAAACACTGACAGAATCCATGGATGGCAGGCTTTTGAGTGTCCTTGCAAAGAAAGGTGGCTATATTGGTCACTGATTTGTTTTTGTTTGGTTTTGAATGTCAGAAATGTATATTTGTGAATGTTGAGATGTTATATTGGTTTCACTGGTAAAATAAATAATTGAAATGGGTATGAATTTGTTTTTGTTAAGTTGCCTAATAATTATGCACAGTAATAGTCACCTGCACACACAGATATCCCCTAAAATAGCTAAAACTAAAACTACTTCCAAAAATATTCAGCTTTGATATTAATGAGTTTTTGTGTTCATTGAGAACATGGTTGTTGTTCAAATTAAATCCTCAAATAAAATTAATCCTCAAAAATACAACTTGCCTAATAATTCTGCACTCCTGTATATATATATATATATATATATATATATATATATATATATATATATATATATATATATATATATACACCGACACAGTAAATAATCACAGTCTCACATTGAAGCATCAGCAAAAAAATTATAATCTAACATGTTAGAATGGCAAAAAGTACATCGAAATATATATATTTTGTATTTCCATTATCATTAAAAAATTTACAAAAAATTCTTAATAAAAGCATAGTAATACATTTGTAATTGAAATTAGTAATAAATAAATAAATGCATTTCTTTATTTTTATATTTGTTATATAGAATTCAGTATCTTGAATAATTAAAAAATTAAGAATGCAAAAAAGAAAGAAAACAAGAAAGGGAAAACAACAGCATGAGTAGTGTGAGTAAGTAGGAACTAAAAAAAAAAAAAGAAAGTATAGAGATTTAAATTTTGAGGATTATTCCAACCCACCAAACCCTCACCCCCAGTACACAAAACTCATGCACTCAAAAGGTACACATTTTTTTTCTGGACTCTGAAACGAATAAAAAAGAACTAAAAATGACTCTTAAAATACTAAGGCTTGTGGTAATATAATACAAAAACTTAATGTAAAATGCTAAATATAAATCACATAACCAGCGACAATATATACATTCAATTTTTTTATCAATCATTTTTCCCCCTAAATCGTGTTCCATGGGAAGGTCATGAGGTTAAAACCGATTGTTCGACATGCTGTTTGTTGTAAACTCAGGTAAACTCAGACACTGAAAGGTTTGTTACAATTGAGGATGATGTGTATATATTTTTAGGTCGTGGCACTCAGTATTCCATTGTACATTATAATCTTTCAGCTTCTGACATAATGTAACGTCTGCGTGTTTATGGTTTATATCTAAAGTGCATTTCATGAGGTCCTGAATCGTTTTCAGCAATAACATAATGCTGTGAGATTGAAATATTTTTCATGTTGCAACTGTGTACAGATGAATCCTCCATGAATATGATATCGGATCCAGATTCTCGTGCTGTTTGTAGGGAGGAACTGAGGCATTTTTTAAAACAGTGGTTTTCAATGGGGTTTGTGAATCATCAGGGTTTTTTTTTCATTCCATTCATTTGTTGGTTTGCAACAAAACATGACATGAACCACAATATTATCAAAGCTATTATATGTATTATTGAGTTCTTTTGATCGGCTGTAATATTGTGTAGTTCCTCCCTGTACCACCAAAAACAGCTCTGACTTGTCAAAGCCTGGATGTAAGCAGCAGATACTTTAAGTTCTGTAGGAAGTGTAGCCTTCATGGCTCGGACTTGTTTGTCCTGCACCTTCTTGTTTAAATCCTCCACGGTCTAGTTCTGATTCCCAGTTTAGGAGATTGGGGTGGTGTATGAGGTGGTATCGAAAGGTTTTAAGACTTGCTCTGTTTACAAGAAAGTACTTTATATATCTACGTTTACACACAATCATCTTCAAAATAGTCCCCATGCACAGTAATGCAGCGCTCCTAGACTTTCTACCACTTCTGCAGTGTGTCCTGGAGGCCTTCTTTTTAAAACGTGTCCAATTTGAGCTGGATCTCCATAATGGTGTCAAAATGGTGACCTTTAAACCAGATCTTCATCTTCGGGAAGAGGGTGAAGTCCGCAGGAGACAAATCTGGTCGGGTGGGTGTGGAATCGTGTTGTTTCTGTGGAGAAACTCAGAATTTGCTGAACGTTTGTAGAAACTAAGTGTCCGAATGTTGAGAGTGTGTCATGCTGTTCCTCATGCTAAGGGAGGACTTTTCAATTATAATAAAGTGGAACATCTGGACATTTATAGATTTGTTTGGCCAAATCATCTCAGAAACATCATAGAATCAGATAAAAACCATAAAATTTTAGGTGTTTCCACACTTTTTTGCAGGCGGTGTTGTATATAAACATTAATTGATAAATAATTGATTTTTTTTTTTGTTCTAAATCATATTCAGGCCTTTTATTACTTCTATCCGTCTCCCACAAACATTTCATTTCTTACTTCAAATACTTTTCAATTCTTAAATCCGTGAGGAAATCAATCAGTAAAAACCGAGTATCTATTTCAGACGTGTCTCACAAAAATAATAAACTAACTACTAATAACCTGGACCAACCGTATAGCTTTGTATATAAAGTTTGTCTGCATGCATCGCTTCATTAGCTCTGGTAGAGGTGGAGGAAACCACTTTCCCTCAAACTGCTGAGTCACTGACTGCCTTCAAATAAACAAGACAGACCTCCTCTTCACCCAAGCAACATGCAAAAACCCTGCTTTACAAACCTCTGGAAGGTGCTCTGAAAGGGTGTCGGCTAAACGCGAAAGTTTCTATGTGTGTCTTTTAACCAATTTTTCTTTAAATAACAAATAAATTTATAGACTATAAGGTTTGTAGACACCTGACCATAAGATTGCAATGTGCTGTTTTTTTAACCTCTGAACTTAAACAAGTCTCCATTTGCTCTTATAATCAACTCCACTCTTCTGGTAAGATGTTCCACTAGATTTTGTGGAGATTTCTGTGAGATTTTATTCAAAAACAAGTGAGTTAGTAGAGTCAGGTACCGACGGAGGTGAGGTGAGGAGGCCTGGGATGCGGTCAGTGTGAAAAATTTGTCCAGATCTTCATGAAGCTGGTTTTGTGCGTAAGGGCATTGTCATGCAGGAGCAGGTTTGGGTCTTGTAGTTCAAGCGAAAGGGAAAATTAGAGGTCGACCGATTAATCGGCACCGATAGTTGATTGCTAAAAGTATTGCTGGGTTGCTGCACAGAGACCGCAATATTATATTTATTACTTATAATTTATTCATGGAATTATATTTATTACTAACTATATACATTTTTATTTCCTTTTCATGATTCAGATCTATTTAAAAAATATATATTTTTGTAATAAGATCAGAGCTACTTTACATGGAGTTTTATGCTTTTTTAAAAATTCAGTTTCCAGTTGATTAATTAGTTATCGGCAAATACGATATCCAACTCAGCTCAACCTCCAGCAACTGCAACCAAAGACGTCCTGTACAATTGTGTGCCTCCGTGTTGATAACAGTTTCTGGAAGAAGCACAGGCCAGGTGTCCAAATTTGCAAACATTTTTTTTGGTGTTTGGATATGAAAGTTTGAGACAATTCATAAGATTAGGATTAATAAAAAAAACATTTATTAGAAATACTTTACAATCAGTGGAAATTCAGGGGACAGAATAACTCACTGGGACAGTTCCACTTGTTTGAATGATGATTGATGAAATGATGATATTAGAGCTGATGTTTTCAGAACTTAATTTACAAAAAAAAAAAAAATCAATAAAATCAACAAACCAACACAAACAACATTCATTTTAAATTCCACATGATTGTATTTGATGATTACACAGAACATACACAAGCACAGAGGAGACACTGGTGTTAATGTACCTTAAATGTGAATTTTATCAATACGTTTATCTTCTTTAACACACTTTTAAAGATCACCAATTAAACACGCATCTCTTTATCTTTAGCCGCTACTTGTTTGGCGAGGTATGAAATAAATGTCTTTCTTGTCCCTTTGCGAGAAGTTAAAGCCTTCTTTTTTAGCAGAGTAAAGAAAAACATGATCTGATGACGATGGCGACACAGATGTGATCTACAGTGATTTACTTTTTTTATTCCCTGGATAAGTACCTGGATCATCACCGTCTCAGAGTGGAGTGTTTTCCTCTCTTGAAACACGTTACACATACTGCCCTCTGGATTTGAGTTCAGGACACAGTTTGGCCTCGAGATCTTCCATCTTTATGGATTCGACATCTTTGCCGCTGGTCAGGCTGGCGGCGCGGGTGATCTTGGTAAGGGTTTCCTCAAAAGGTGGCGGAAGGTAGACCATGAGGAAAACGCCGTCAGACGTGTCCGAGCTGGTGCTGTTCAGGCGCTCGGCGTTGGCCGTGAGCGAGGCGAGGATCTCGGCGCCGCCGTCCGCATCCTGAAGGTCCAGAGCGATGATGTTGGCCAAACCGAGCTTGTTGCGTGAGCTGCACCTCTGGTAGACAACGAAGGCTGTCAGACAGAAGATGAAGAGCAAGACCAACGGTAGCACAACGTAGAGGACAAGCTCAGTCTTCGCATCCTGGTCACTTAAAAGCTCGTTCCACTGGTAACCCTGCATGGAAGGATATAAAGAGTTATTGATTTGGAGTGGTGCATCGATTCAATTCTATTTTTAGAGCACTTTTAGGATGTATGTATTAGGATGTATGTATTTAGAAGTTCCTTATAATTGTAAGTTGATCCCTAATGAGTGATCCAGTGGCGACTGTTTTGAGGACAAACTCCCTGAGGAAGCAACCTTGAGAGGAACAAGACTCAAAAGGGAACTTTGTCCTCAACACTGAATGTCCATTCATTGCAGTTCCATCATTGTTATGGTGCCTAAAAGCAACCTACAGTCCTGAGCCATTGTAGCAGACTAATAATAATAATTCCAGTCTCAAAGTTCTGAAGGTTGCTCAGTAACTTCATGAATCTTTAGGCTGTTGATGTGGAACCAAAATGGTCAAGTTTTATCATTAGGAATCAGAATCTTTGGCCAAGTGACCATACAAGGAATTAGTTTGGGGTTTAGAGCAAACACATGGCACATTTACACATCTGGGCCCTGCACAGCAACACTGGACTCAACAGGACATGATTACACTTAACACAACCAGAACCAAGCATAGAAATCAGTAATCATTGATTTGAAACAGAAAGTGAGATTATAAATCACTGATTTCCCAGAATTAGTGCACATGTGTATGATACTGTACAAGTCTAGTATAGATTAAGATTCTGGTGGTTTAGAAAACTGTTTTGAAATCCCCAGTGTGTATCACCTGGCAGAGGCAAAGAGTCTGAACAGACTACGAGTTCCTCACGATTCTGATAATAGTCTTAATTTCTCAGTGTAAAGAAATCTATAAAGAGTGTACTACAAAAATCTTTTGCAGGAGCTCCCTGTAAAGAACAGAACAAAGGAGGACACATGAAAGTCAAGTACCTGAATTTACAGCATATCTAACATCTGGCACCGATTTCTGCACAAATCAGAAAATCTTTGAAGCCCCCAAAATACGATATCGTTTTAGTGCACGTTACAGCATGAATACGGAATCTACAGTAAGATTACAAGATTAAAGCTGTGAGAATGAGAATGCATGCTAAATATTTAAGAGAATAAAGTTGAAAGTTTTCCAGAATATTGTCGATATATTTTAAGAATAAATGGAAAATTATGAGAATCAAATAAGAAATATTTTGAGAATAGAGTCAAAATATTTTAATTAACTCACAATTAGAAGTGTTGAAATATTTTGAGAATAAACTAAAAATTATGAGAAAAAATTGAAATATTATGAGAATAAACTAAAAATTACTTCAATTCGTAAAATTTTAAATTATTTTGAGAGACAAATCGAAATATTTTAAGAGAAAACTCTAAATATTTTGAGAAGAAAGTCGTAATTTTTGAGAAAAATCTCTATTTTCTCAATGTTTTTTTTCATGTTTTGCTGTTTTGTATAAAATGGATGTGAAGGATCTGGTAAAATTTTGCTTTGGGTTCAGATTTAGCAATAAGGGAAGTTTATTTCTATTCCGCTTTTCACAACAGACATTGTCTCAAAGCAGCTTTAGAAATAAAAAGTTAAGGTGAACGAACTGTGTTTATCCCTGATGAGCAGCCATGGTGACTGTGGCAAGAAAAAACTCCCTTAGATATTATGAGGAAGAAACCTTGAGAGGAACCAGACATCAAGAGTGTGATTATAGTCTTTAAACAATACAGAACACTGGAGAGTGAGAACTAACATGAGCACTGGAATGTAAGATTATAAGTAATAATCTTTCTTTAGTCTTTTACAGTCATTTGAGGTTATGGAACCAGGAGCTACTGAGCAACTCATAAAATAGCTCAATCAGTAAACAGACACTGCAGCGGTTCTGTAGGAAGATTCATTTATTCAGAAGAAAAGGTCAGACAGACATAAAAGCAATAAATAAACTAAAATAATATCCCATTCAGTCATTTCTCTTCCAGTCCTCCAGGATTGATCAAGGCATATCTCACTTTGCATGGATGTTAATCAGATAATGCTGCTTTTCAGCTTGATTAGACTCTAATCCTTTAAAATCTGTCTGGTTAACTCATCTCAGTCAGATGACCTTTCTTTTTTGACCCCAAATGAAAAACATTATATAGGAAAAGGAGTTCAATTGGGATTTTTTTTATACCAGTACAAACGTTTAAGACCAAGAAGAAGAGCATGAGATTTCATAAATATTAATAGTGACCTGTAGGAAAGCAGGAAATGAACATGAGTACAGAGCTGAGCTGTTGAGGGTAGAAAGTCTTTGGTGGTTTCAGAGTGGCTCTCTGGCACAACCTACTGGTCAGTAAACCAAAACTGCAGCTGAGCAGGTTTATATTTTTATTTGTAAAGCGCTTTTAAAAGTGGACATTGTCTCAAAGCAGCTTTATAGAAATAAACCGGTTATAACTGTTTGTCCCTAATAAGTAACCCAATGGCGACTGTGGTGAGGAATAACTCCCTAAGACTTTATAAGGAAACCTTAAAAGGAACCAGACTCAAGAAGAAATCATTCTCATCCCTGAATGTCCATTTATTACAGTTCCACTATTGATGAGGAATTCAGTTCAATGATTATAAGCACTTAAATGTGGAACTGTGGTCTTGAGCCATTGTAGTGTAGACTGTTGATATTAACTCCAGTCCAAATTCGGTTTACCAAGTAAACATTGGTAGATATACTGTAGATAGCACCTCATCTCACCTACATCAGTACCTGAATTTACGAACACCTTCATGGCTGAAGGAAATCTCCACAAATCTCCACAAAATCTAGGGGAACAAGAGTGGAGCTCTTTATAAGAGCAAATGAAGCCCAATTGTAGAATAAGATGTTTAAAAAGAAGCACATTAATTTGGACTGTAATTTTACACTGTTTTTCTCTCCATGAGTGAATGGTTAAAAAACCTCAACAATAATGGAACTGTAATAAATGGATATCCAGATGCCACCCAGATGAGGATGGGTTCTCTCTAGAGTCTCGTGACCTTTTAAGGTTTCTTCCTCGTTTTGTCTGACCACCGTCACCTCTGGCTCACTCATTAGAGATATACATTTCTGAATTTAAAATTTTGATTCTTAATTTGTTCATTTCTGTGAAGCTGCTTGGCTTCTTTTTATTTTTTTACTGTTTGCACTGGCTGAACCTTCTTGTACTTTTCACCTTTTGATTTTTTTGCAATCAGTATATCCAAAACAAGTGGTCTTTCCTTATATATCCAAAACAAGTGGTCTTTCCTGCTATAACCAAACAAGTGGTTAAAGGGTGTGAATGAACCCTTTCATTGAAAGTGTGGGAAAGCAGGTGTTTACTGTAAGTGCGATAACTCCATGTTGGACTGGCCAAGACCTGGATAGCTACATGCTACTTTTGATACTATTTATTACTTTTTAAAATGAAATAGAGATCGATGTAAACTGCTATTTTTATAGTTCTTCAACTTCACAAGCCAGTGTACTCTTAGTGGCGGTCCCAAGCCCGGATAAATGAGGAGGGTTGCGCTAGGAAGGGCATCCAGTGTAAAACATGTGCCAGATTAAATATGCGGATCACGCATATCATAATTTTTATAGTTATTTAAAGATAATGATGTCGGAAGAGGAAAAGACTGGAAAATAAAAAAAGATATACAAGGGTACAAAAAGATTGTAAATTTACTGTGTTTTTGAGCCCTTCCATGGAACCTGAATTTGTTTCTGCTGAAATAAAGCTCGATTCTTCGATATCACAACCTTCTACACTTTATCTACTCTTTTTAAATGGCGTTTTAGCTTTGATACTGAATTTGTTGCTTCTGTTTTTACGTCGCACGAGGCTGCTTTATGACACGGTCTGTTGTTGAACTGCAATGCAAATCAAATATTATTCCGCATTTCATAAAAAAACCCTTTTTTTATATGTGAAGTGTTTCCGGACTCTTTAGCACCATGGACAATACCTCGTCTTCCACCTCTGCATATCTCCGGGAAAAAAATAGTCCAGATCTTCTCAGTTTCAAAAAAAGTGGGTTCACCTGCTCTCATTAAAATATCAGTTTCCTGCCATATCACATGAAAGCAATTGTCACAAACTGCTACCTCACAGTTCTTATCTCACCCCTGAACCATGCTCTCTCTCTCTCTCCATCCTCTACCACTGCTCGACTTATCCCTCCATCCTCTACCACTGCTCCACTCATCCCTCCATCCTCTACCACTGCTCCACTCATCCTCCATCCTCTATCACTGCTCCACTCATCCTCCATCCTCTAAAACTGCTCCACTCATCCTCCATCCTCTATTACTGCTCCACTCATCCTCCATCCTCTATTACTGCTCCACTTATCCCTCCATCCTCTGAAACTGCTCCACTCATCCCTCCATCCTCTATTACTGCTCCACTCATCCCTCCATCCTCTAAAACTGCTCCTCATCCCTCCATCCTCTATCACTGCTCCACTCATCCTCCATCCTCTATCACTGCTCCACTCATCCTCCATCCTCTATTACTGCTCCATTCATCCCTCCATCCTCTATCACTGCTCCACTCATTCCACCATCCTCTACCACTGCGCCACTTGTCTCTCCATCCTCTATCACTGCTCCACTCATCCCTCCATCCTCTATCACTGCTCTATTCATTCCTCCATCCTCTATTACTGCTCCATTCATCCCTCCATCCTCTATCACTGCTCCACTCATTCCACCATCCTCTACCACTGCGCCACTTGTCTCTCCATCCTCTATCACTGCTCTATTCATCCCTTCATCCTCTATCACTGCTCCACTCATCCCTCCATCCTCTACCATCTACTATCTCTTTATCTCTTAGGGTACAAAAACCTATTTTCATTCTAACAGGGTTTTAGACTGATGATGGTCTTAATCTGTGTCCTAATGAACCAGCGTCACAAAGTATTTATTGATGGAGACCTCAAGCCACTCTGGATAATGGGGCATCTGCCAAATCCTCTAAATGTGTCAGGATAAGGATGAGAATAATGTGAAACAAGAGCATGTTGACAACGAAAACTAACAAACAAAAACAATCTGAAGTGCTGTAGGAGTATTTCAATGAGCGTTAGAGGTACATGTACATCAGAAAATGAAGACCTGTTTCAAATTATTTAAGACTTAGAACAAATAGGAGACTTTTTAAAGCCTAAAATTTAGATTTTTTAATATTTGACTTTTTTTTTTTTACACTTTTAGATGCCACAGAAACCCTGTTCAACTTTTCAAACGTGCGAACTGTTAAAAAACAATATTTTTGCTATCAGAAAGTTTTCGTAACAGGAAACCTGAGGATGTTGTGCCACAACTGTAAATACAGGAACTGCCTAAAGATACATTCTATGGACAAAAGTATTGGGACATCTGACCTTTCCCAGCAAAATGTTACTACAAAGTTAGAGGCAAACAGTTGAATAACACGTCTTTAAACGTTGTAGCGTAAAATTTATTAAACAGCACCGACATTCGCAAAAAAAACCAAAAACAACTAATGTTTAAATAGAAAGATGGACACTCAACCAATGAAAGACACAAGATGAAATTTTTTACTTTTTTCCCTTCCAATTTTTACATTCTCATTTGGTCATTGTGCAATTTTCCATTTCCATGTCCTAATTTCCTGTTATTACTTGTAAATTTGTTTTCGTTTATTGTTGGAAATCAATGTGTTTTTACCTGCAGTTGTTTTTCCTCAGGAGGCGGTGTCGACGATCCTGCCATCCAGTCGTACGAGCCTCTCCCGGCCGGACCGAATTTCATCCAGCTGCTCTGTGGAATCTTTCTCATTCTTTTTTGCCCGATAAATCAGGACCCAGTGCAGAAATATAACCCCACAAAAAAACAAACACCTACAGGAAAAGTCTCTCTGAAAGACTCCGAGACATTTAAGAGAGAAGACTGTTGAGGAGGTTGTGTCTCGAATCTGAGAGGAATCGGTTAAGCTTGTACCATGTAAACAGTCTCTCACATGCTAACACGTGCAGATAAACAGATTTGCAGCTGGCCTAGTTTTAATAGAGAGGGGGTGAGGAAAAGATGGATAAGCTATGCCAATCAACGGCACAGATGATAGAGCACGTGGAGTTGACGGTTTGAGGGATAATTAAAATGCTAAGCACCCTCTTTCTCGCGTGTGTGTGTGTGTGTGTGTGTGTGTGTGTGTGTGTGTGTGTTTGTCTAGGCCAAAACAAACAGATGTTGAAGGAGTTTTGAAAGACGAGATTAGTGGACTTCTCAGGGTAAATATTTATTGTGCAAAACATGAACTCATCAAACTAAGTAGCACATCTGTCCTTCAGTTATACCAGGGGCCTTCACTTCCATCCTATGCACTGAGTTAACAGTAAAAACTGTGTTTCCCATCATCCAGTGGACCTTTATGTTTAGTCTCAGGTGTCTGTTCACACCAGTGAGCTGACGAGGCCTTGGGTGCTGTCAGTAATCACATTCATCCCAAAGGTGTTCAAAAGCTTTAGAACTATATGGCAGGAGATCCTCCATGTCCTCCAAACAATGTAAAGCAGATCTTTATGGAGCTGGCTTTGTGCACAGGGACATTGTCATGCTGGAACATTTTTCCAACGAATAAAATATTTCATGCTACTGCATCCAAAGAAGTCCAATCCAATTGTGTGCCTCCAGGTTTGTGGTAACCGTTTGGTGAAGAACCACATATGACTGGAAAAGTCAGGTGCCCCCAATTTTTTCCATATATAGTGTAGTTCTTACAGAGGTAGATGCAGATAAATTTAAATATAGACACCAGTCATTGAACACTAACATAAACTGCAAAAGTTAAGGCTTATATACAGTATCTAACAAAAGTAAATGCACCCCTCACATTTCAGCAACCATTTTATTAAATGTTCTCAGGGGACAATATTATAGAAATGAAACATGGCCTTTTCTACCCGGAACGGGCCTCGCAAGGGTCGACCAAAGAAGTCGAGTCCTCGTGCTGTGCGACAGGTGCAAAAAACAGCCGCATGAGTGATGTATTTCTTTAGAGGTTGCAGAAGGTCCACTCATCAGTGCTCAGACCACACGCCGCACACTGCAACAAGTCGGTTTGCACGGACTTCATCCCAGAAGGAGAATGAATTGAGAATGAACCATGTCCTGTGGTTTGATGAGACTAAGATAAACTTGTTTGGCTCAGATAGTGTCCAGCATGTGTGGTGACACCCTGGTGACGAGTACCAAGAACTCTCATATGCAGTAATCCCCCATGTATCGTGGTGGTTACGTTCTGATACCGCCTGCGATAAACGAAAAACCGCGATGAACTGACGCCACCCCAAAAATGCTATTTTATGTATACAGTACTGTATTACCATTTTACTTCATTAAATAATTAATTAATAATTAGAAACTTTATAAAAAACAGTTTCCTTGGTTGATTTTGTAGGGCCAAATCTGACATTTTAGACGCAGGAAACAATTGACGCCTTCCATTTCTATAATTACATTCGTTCACCTTTTTTCTTCCTTCCAACCAAATATTACAAACCCATAAAACTTTGTCTTCATGTATATATATATATATATGATTAGAATCATCTCATCTGCCTCATGAACACTGAGCCTTTATGAATTAAAAACCCAAATCCAGAGATAATGGAGGAATAGAATCACATCAAACTGATCCTTCACTAAGATTTCTTACTCTGAATCCATTACGTCAACTTACTCTCAAACACGGGACGGGTGTTTAGTCACATTCGGCTGCTGATTATCAGTTTGATCTGCTTCACTTGATGTGTGTATTGTATGACGAGGCCTTATATATTATCTGGTTTTAAAGTAACTTCAGCCCAGGAACAAATGGGATTTAAATTTAATTAGGTGATGAGTATCAGTGAAACGAGAATCTGCCACATCTGAGCGCATATGGCGTCCCTGACCCTGCGCAACAGAGCTGTTGTTTTCCTCACAGGGGATTTTTGTAGCTGCACGTACGACATATTGCACCAACACCAAAAAGCCTTGGATTGTGAAAGGGTTATTTGCATCAAATTGGAATTGCTTAACATTTATTGTGTATTACTAAATCTAGTGAACCCTGAGAGAAACCCTGATGTTTAAGGTTTATAAAGTGACTGTGCAGGTCCATGCTATTCATTTATACAAAAACTTTGACATGGGATTATTTCTGACAGGAAATGACCTCCAACTGACATTACTTGCAGTTTGAGGTTGTTTGTTTCTCACTGCATGTGATTTTTTTTTTATTGGTTTCTCGTCACATATGAACATACTGTGTTCTATGTTGCACACTTGTTAATATCATGAACAGCAGCCACTCTAATTCCTCTCAACTGCTTCTCTTTTTCTACCCACCCAGAGGCATCCAGAGGTTGCGCCAGCTTCCATTGTGTCAAATCTCATGGACATTTTGGACTCTTAAAAAGAAAATGCTGATTCCACAAACATCCCAAACCATCCAAAGATGTGCCAGCACCATTTCGTCCCACCTTAATGAAGATTTCTGACCTTCAAAGAGAAGATGAAGACCCCCACAAGGATCCCGAGCCATCTAGAGCTGTACCAACTCCAGCTGGATCCCACTTTATTACGTTTGCAGACATTGGATTTCGAGGATAAACAACTTCTTAATCAATCTTAAAAATAAACATCTACACGTGCAGTTTCTCAATCATCAAACATTTAAATGCTCTGGCATGGAGGAGTTGGTGTTGAATATATAATGATTTCAGATGTTGAGCTATTTTACTGCTTAGGAGCTCCTGGTTTCACAACTCCAACTGTCTGGAGAAGACTGTAGAAAGGACATTAGTCATAATCACACTCTCTGGAGCTCATGATATTTCTCACTCTCCGGTGTTTGTGATGTTTTAATGATTGAATAAGAATGAGATTTCCCTTTTGAGTCTGGTTCCTCTCAAGGTTTCTTCCTCATACCTTCTTCATCTAAGAGAGTTTTTCCTCACCACAGTTGCCCCAGGTTTGTTCACTGGGGATAAATACACATCAAGTTAAATATAAATGAATTTTTTTTGTATAATTCGTACATTCTGTAAAGCTGCTTTGAGATAATGTCCATTGTTTAAAGTGCTATAGAAATAAAATGGAATCGAATAGAATTTAACATAATAGAATTGAATTGAAATTGAATAGAATTGAATTGGCTCTCCAAGTTCAAGTGAAGAGAGAATTTCATGCAAACGCATCTGACTTCATGCAAACGAATTATGTGGCTCCAGATTTGTGTTTGGAGAAGAACTCGTGGTTCAATGGTTCAGATGTTGGACTTTTGATCGGAAGTTCATGAGTTGAAATGTAAATAATATGTGTGTAAACTATCTCAAGTGTATTCACTCAGTAACCAGATTGCTTGAGGAGAAAGATTCTTCCTGAGTTATCCTCTGTTGGTCTTCAGCATGTTAAACATTTTTCTGATGTGATTCATACTTTGGACCTGCTGATGTTTAAAAACTGTTTAATCTTGTAAACACACACACACACACACACACACACACACACACACACACACACACACACACACCTGCGAACAGGTTAATTTATTCAGAGGTCACATCCACATGTCTCCTCACATCTCCCCCAATACCAGACAGCTGCTGTAATCCTGTAAGAGGCTTAATATTCCGTTCTCCCAATCAATCTGAAAATAGACTGAAGGACGAGAAACAATTGCAAATATACAAAGGGGTATTTTTTATAGCCTCTGTTGTAAATGAATTGAATAAACAAATGCACTATTGTAATATCACTTTGTAGAAAATTTCTTTTTTTGAACATCAAGAATGCACAATTTTACAAGCAATACGAATTTTTCCGGGTTTATAAAAAAAAATAATAATAAAAATAAAAAAGCGTAGATTTTTTTTTCATATTTTATTATACAAGATTACTGATGGTGAACCGGTGATATAGTGGGTCACTTTTCTGACTCGCAGCTCCAGCATCCCTGATTTGATCCTGATCTGGGGATTACTGTCTGTACCGAGTTTCTGTACATGTTCTCCTCGTGTCTGCGACCCTGACCAGGATAAAGTGCTTATTGAAAGTGGGTGAGAGGACGTCTCAGCACGCAGGACATTGCAGTTTATCAAGTGGTCGAAAAGGAAAAAAAGTCCGTCATCCATGTCGATGATGTGATTTAAATATTTTTTTTGCTTCATTTAAAAAAAAAAATGTGCAACTGGAAACTTCACACTTTTTTATCCTTGTGTTTTTGCATTTATTTTTATAAAAAAGTATTCAAAAATTGCAACTGGAAGCTTCTGTCACCGAAACAAATTGCTTGTAAGTGCAAACACGCCAACAGAAGGCAGCACGAGGCTGCACGCACAGTCACAGGGAGCGCCAACCTTCATAAGTCAGTGCTTCCTGTCCTATGTACATCGGGGGCTGTGCAACTGGTGCTATTCTGACCACGTGTGCACCCTGTCACCGAGCTCTCCTCACACGTGAAACAACATGATCTTGCTTCCGCAACCGCTCTACTCGAAAGATTTGGTTTCTGCGGATTTCACCCTCTTCCTGAAGATGAAGATCCAGCTTGGAATTTTACACCTTTCCGGCGCGAATTGCAGAAGGTGCTTGACACTAGAGCTGCAACAGCTAATCGATAAAATCGATATTAATCGATAATAAAATTAATTGTCAACGAACGCCGTTATAGATTAGTTGGGCTGCTCAAGTTACAGGTTTGTTTAATGGCAAGATAACACTACCTCTTGTGAAAATGCCGGACAGTACAGAGTCAATCGGCACCAGGAAAAATTGTGCGTCCCAAGTCATCTAAGGCATTGGAGCATTTTATATTAAACGCAACAAAGAAAACTGTACCTGCAGGTCATACAAAGCGGAGCTTGTGTTGGATGGAAGTACCAAAGTGAAGCACGAGTACGTGAAAAGAAAACACAGTGGTGTCACGGATGAAGGCGAAACATCAGCACGGTAAGCAACAACTGTAGAATCCTCATCATGTGAAAATGTTACAGTTTGTTAACTTCGGGACAGTCGCGCTGGATCTGTTCTGGTAGGACTCACGAGCATCAGGTTGTACAATCAGTTCTCACGCGACTTGATGGATTCAATTAAACAGTGCGAACAAACACAAAATCTAAAAACAGCAAATAACAGCAGCAGTAAACGATCACATTTTTGCTCATTGTTGTGGTTTTCAGCAAATAATTATGTATTTATACACCAATGTATATTTTATCCTTTTTTTATCAAGTCTGTTTGCTGCCTTTCTCCGTTCCATTCTCTTTTTATAGCATGTGTCTACTACAACAGTAACTTCTCTGTTTTCAGACGTGATTTATTGCGGCTTTACTACGTTCAAATGCTTGTTTTTAATGTTTGTATATTTAGTTTATGTAGATATCATTTCAGTGTTAACAATCATTTAATTTGTAACTAAATTATATCTTCTAGATGCTTATATATTCACAACTGAACAAAATGTCTGTATTTTTGTAAACAAAAATTGTCAAAACAATGTTATATTTTATATAAGGTTTTTTTTTTTTACATAGCAGTCAACGTGGCATCTGCAAAATACAATACAAATGTTGATTTACACAAATTGCTTCCCGTTGCATATTTAAATGCTGTTTTGTTTTTTTTTGTTTTTTTTACAGAAGGAAAAAACCCAGCATAAGTGAATTTGCAAACGAAAAATCCCCCATGCACTGGTCAACAAGCAGCTACTATAAGCGTTCAAATGTCTAAAATAAAGATCGATACTCTCAAAATGTGGATTTGGCATTTTATAAGTCCACTTTTATACAAAAATACCCTGGGTTTTATATAGTTATAATAAACAAAACATAATTTTACAACAATTCTTCTATCCGATTAATCGAGGAAAAATAATCGTCCGATTAATCAAAAGAATTGTTAACTGCAGCTCTTCATGACACACTTTGAAAAGATTTCTAGGACACGTATCCTGTGCCGGAACGCTGGGGGCGCTGTAATGCTGTGCAAGGGGACTGTTTTAAAGGTGATTGTGATTGTACTCCAATTATAGAATACATCTCTCTCTCTCTCTCTCTCTCTCTCTCTCTCTCTCTCTCTCTCTCTCTCTTTATATATATATATATATAATTAAAAAGTTGATTTAATTTAGTAATATAATACAAAAAGTGAAACATGTATATTATATAGATTCATCACACACAGACCGATATATTTCAAGTGTTTTGCTTATTTCTTTCAATTATTATGATTTTAGTTTACAGCTAATAAAAACCCAAAATTCTGTATCTCTGAAAATTAGAATATTGTTAAAAAGTCGAATATTGTACACTCGTGGCGTCTCACTCTAATCAGCTTATTAAATCCAAACACCTGCAAAGGTTCCCTGAGCCTTTAAATGGTGTCTCAGTCTGGTTCAGGCTCCACAATCATGGGGAAGACTGCTGACTTGACAGTTGTCCAAAAGACGATCATTGACACCCTGCACATGGAAGATGAGACACAAAAGGTCATCGCTAAAGAAGCTGCTGTTCACAGACTTCTGTATCCAAGCACATTCATGGAAAGTTGAATGGAAGGAAATAATGTGGTAGAAAAAGGTGAAACGAAGCAGAATTTGGGGAGATTCACAGAAAGTGGACTGCAGCTGGAGTCAATGCTTTAAGAGCCTCCACGCACAGACGTATCCATATGCTACAGCTGATGCGTTCCTCATGTCGAGCAGCTCCTGAACCAGAGACAACGTCAGAGGTGTCTTACCTGCGCAAAGGACAAAAAGGACTGGACTTTTGCTTAGTGGGCCAAAGCCATCTTTTCAAAAGAAAGGAAAGAAAATTTTGCATTTCATTTGCATTTCACTTGGAAATCTAAATCCCAGAGTCTGGAAGAAGAAGAGAGGAGAGGCACAGAATTCAAGTTGTTTGAGGTCTACTTTGCACAGTCAGTGGTGGTTTGGGGAGTCATGTCATCTGCTGGTGTTGGTCCACTGTGTTTTATCAGGTCCAAGGTAAGCACAGCCGTCTACCAGGACGTGTTAGAGTGCTTCATGCTTCCCTCTGCTGACCAGCTTTATGAAGATGGTGATTTCATTTTCCAGCAGGATTTGGCACCTGCCCACCCTTCCCAAAGCACTAAAGGTTGGTTCAATGACCATGGTGTTGGTGTGGTGACTGGCCAGCAAACTCACCAGACCAGAACCCCATAGCGAATCTGTGGTATTGTCAAGAGGAAAATGAGAAACAAGAGACCAAAAAATGCAGATGAGCTGAAGGCCACTGTCTAAGAAACCTGGGTTTTAATACCACCTCAGCAGTGCCACAGACTGATCACCTCCATGCCACGCCGAAATGAGGCAGTAATTAAAGCAAAAGGAGCCTCTACCAAGTATTGAGTACATATACAGTAAATGAACATACTTTCCAGAAGACCAACAATTCACTAAAAATGTGTTTTTGATTAGACTTATGAAGTATTCTCATTATTTTAGAGAAAGTGAATTGGTGGGTTTTTGTTAAATAGAATTATAGATTGAGTTCTAACTCGAATCAGTGTAGTGAAGTGAATACATGAATCACACCAATCAGTTTAAAGCACACGACTCCTACTACCGTGAACGATGCAGGTGCGCATGCGCACACGCCCAGGTGTGCTATTCATTTTATTTTCAATTAATTTTTATTTGTATTGCGCTTTAAACAATAAACATTGTATCAAAGCAGCTTAACACAGATAATGTGTTGATAAAATGAATAAGATGTTCTTTATAAGTGTAAGTTTGTCCCTGATGAACGAGCCTGTTGGTGCTACCTGTTGATTGTATCCTGTGCCGGTGTGCACGCGGAAGTGAGGCAACGTGACCCGCGTGGATTCGTTTCCTTGTTCATCATCAGCACTGAGACAGAGCGCAGCCAGAGCCGGACTGAGAGCTTCAGCTGAGGGCCGGCCCTCCCCACGCCCACCCCACGCCGCTCCACGCCTCTCCACGCCTCCTGCCCCACCGAACGCGAACACATCACAGCGATTCTCTGCCGCTTCTGCACCGGCTTTCACTCGCATCTTCTCCAGATGGATTAATCCGAGTTTTTCCCACTGTGGCTGATTTATGGATTGAGAGGAAACCCATGAATCCATAAGTGAACTGATCTGTGATCTTCAGCTTGGCACCATGCGGACTCACATGTGGGGGGTCTTCTGTGTATTTACTGCCCTCACTTTACTGAGCACAATCACACAGGCTGGTGAGTAACAAACTCCACATACACTCCACACACACACACTTCACATACACTCCACACACATACACTCCATACACACTCCACACACACTTCACATACACTACTCCACACACATACACTCCATACACACTTCACATACACTACTCCACACACACTTCACATACACTACTCCACACACTTCACATACACTACTCCACACTTCACATACTACTCACACACACACTTCACATACACTACTCCACACACACTTCACATACACTACTCCACACACATACATTCCACACACACTTTACATATACTATTCCACACATACACTCCATACGCACTTCACATACACTACTCCACACACTTCACACACACTACTCCACACACACTTCACATACACTACTCACACACACTTCATATACACTACTCCACACACATACACTACTCCACACACACTTTACATATACTATTCCACACACATACACTCCATACGCACTTCACATACACTACTCCACACACACTTCACATACACTACTCCACACACACTTCACATACACTACTCCACACACACTTTACATATACTATTCCACACACATACACTCCATACGCACTTCACATACACTACTCCACACACACTTCACATACACTACTCCACACACACTTCACATACACTACTCCACACACACTTTACATATACTATTCACACACATACACTCCATACGCACTTCACATACACTACTCCACACACACTTCACATACACTACTCCACACACACTTTACATATACTATTCCACACACATACACTCCATACACTTCACATACTACTCCACACACTTCACATACACTACTCCACACACACTTTACATATACTATTCCACACACATACACTCCATACGCACTTCACATACACTACTCCACACACTTCACATACACTACTCCACACACACTTTACATATACTATTCCACACACATACACTCCATACGCACTTCACATACACTACTCCACACACACTTCACATACACTACTCCACACACATACATTCCACACACACTTTATATATACTATTCCACACACATACACTCCATACGCACTTCACATACACTACTCCACACACACTTCACATACACTACTCCACACACACTTCACATACACTACTCCACACACACTTCACATACACTACTCACACACACTTTACATATACTATTCCACACACATACACTCCATACGCACTTCACATACACTACTCCACACACACTTCACATACACTACTCCACACACACTTTACATATACTATTCCACACACACACTCCATACGCACTTCACATACACTACTCCACACACACTTCACATACACTACTCCACACACACTTCACACACTACTCCACACACACTTCACATACACTACTCCACACACACACTTTACATATACTATTCACACACATACACTCACACACACTTCACATACACTACTCCACACACACACTTCACATACACTACTCCACACACACTTTACATATACTATTCCACACACATACACTCCATACGCACTTCACATACACTACTCCACACACACTTCACATACACTACTCCACACACACTTTACATATACTATTCCACACACATACACTCCATACGCACTTCACATACACTACTCCACACACACTTCACATACACTACTCCACACACATACATTCCACACACACTTTACATATACTATTCCACACACATACACTCCACACACACTTCACATACACTATTCCACACACATACACTCCACACACATACACTCCTCATACACTCCACACACACACACACACACACACACACACACACACACACATACACTCCAAGTTCTATTTAGAAACCTTCATCTGTCCTACCTGATGACATTGTCTGTTTATGCAATATCATTACAGACAGACAGACAGACAGACAGATAGATAGATAGATAGATAGATAGATAGATAGATAGATAGATAGATAGATAGATAGATAGATAGATAGATACACACGTTTTGTGAGTGAATGTGGTAAACGTAAAAAGGGATGAGAGTGTGTGTGTGTGTGTGTGTACACTGGAGTATTACCAACATAGTGTGTGTATCTTTATATACACAATTCAGTATTTAACGCTTGAACACAGGGTTCTGTCACAAATCAGCTTTAGAGAAAGAAATAGATTAGGAGTCTGTATTTAATGTTTGTACATTATTTCCGATCAGTTCAATGAAAAATGTGAAAATGAACATTTACAGGCTTTTGGATAGTAATTTGGATAGTAATTACTACCTTATGAGGCCAGTGTGATTGAAACATCACTCAATTTAAGCAAACAAACAAAAAAGCCATAGACACACACATAAAGCACATAAAAAACTCAGGGGACATTCCATCGTGAGGACATACTGTAGGAAAGTTTGTGACATGTTCTTTATATAAGACAGGTCTGGGCTTGAAAAGACAATAACCCGTACCTAAAATACCACCCCCCCAAAAAACCTACATACACATTTACAGGTCTAAACAGGTTTTGCTCTACTTTTTTTTCAAACCAACAAAACTTGGAGTGGCATGTGTTTCCCGTCTACAGGAAATGGATGTTTACTAATAGTGTCGCATTCCACCAAACAGGTTTCATGGTTTCATGACCATCAGTATCAGCTTGGATCATGTGTATAAATCTATTCAATTTGCTAAAACATATCCATAAATAATGAGAATGATGTGGAATATTTATGGAATAGTGGATTATTGAGATGTAACGTGACCCAGTGAACATATTACCAAATATAATATTATAGACTGATCTGTAGATCTTTTGAAATTTCCTTAATCTCTCAATTGCACTTTGTTCAACTGGTGTTTTTTTTGTTTTTTTATCCAGGCAACATCAGTAGGTGGGATTAGACTTTTTGTCACTGGTTTATGACCTCTGGCGTTCTCAGGAAGTGAAACTTTAAATAATTTATGATTTTCTCTGATGATGATTGTCTGGGAAATCCCTTTACTGAAAGGAAAATCTCTGCTGAAGAGATCAGCATAGATGTTTTCTGAGCCAGAAACTGTGTTCTTCCTGAGTCTGAGTCTGGTTCAAAGCTTGGCCACTTCTTGTTTTTTCAATGACTAGCAAACTTTGGTCTTGTGATCATAAACAAGACGCCATCGGTAAATGATAACGAATGCATGTATTTTGGACCCACTGAGTTTTATTGTCCTATGAAATGATAAGGTCACATGAATATATATATATATATATATATATATATATATATATATATATATATATATATATATAATTTTTATTTATTTTATTTATTTTTTTACATTTGATTGGATATACAGTGATTTTGCTTTAAATCTCCTCACCTTTAGTTTATGGCTCAGTTAAGACCAGTCGCTAACAACATTTTTGTGTGTGTGTTTGATGTTGTGATACAGGTCTTACATTTCATCAGTAATGGTCCTAAAAAGTCTTACATTTGACTTTGTGAAACCTACAGAAACCTTGTATCTTGATAACCTTTGCTTGGTTTTGAATTCATTTGGTGTCCAAAGTAATCGTTAACCAGGTCATAAACAGTATCAATAAAATATCTCCTCTAAAGCGAGGGTTATGATGTAACAACGCTTTCCTTCCTTCAACAATTTCCCTATGGGATCAATTAAGTATTCTGATTCAGAATAAAACAGCCTTTATTTGTCACATATACATTACAGCACAGTGAAATTCGTTCTTCGCGTATCCCAGCTTGCTCAGTAGCTGGGGTCAGAGTGCAGGGTCAGCCATGATACGGCACCCCTGGATCACAGAGGGTTAAGGGCCTTGCTCAAGGGCCCAAGAGTGCCAGCTTGGCGATACAGGGGCTTGAACCATGACCTTCTGATCAGTTACCAAGAGCTTTAACCACTGAGCTCCCACTCCTCCAATTATTAATCAATCAATGGTTGCACAGAGCAACAAGTAAACAAAGTTAAGGAACCAACAAACATCAGTAGGTTAAATGCAGGTTCTGTGAAAAGCATGGAAACACCTGCAACTTTTTAAAATTCAATTCGTTTTTATTTGCAGAGCGCTTTTAACAATAGTCATTGTCTCAAAGCAGCTTTACAGAGATTAAGCTCTTCTAAGAGAATGTATGTTTGTTCCTTATAATTGTAAGTTGATCCCCAGTGAGCGATCCAGTGGCACAACGTAAACCTCCCTGATATGCCATGGGAAAGAAACCTTGAGAGGAACCATCCTCATCCTCAATACAGAATATTTATAACAGTGTTATCATTGTTATGGTGTGCAGTGTTCACAGTTCATCCGGAAACTATTCAGAGCGTCACTTTTATTACAAATTGTTATGTTACAGCCTTATTCCAAAATAGATTCAACTCATTCTTTTCCTCGAAATTCCACAAACAAAAGCCCATAATGACAACGTGTAAGAAGTGTGTTTGAAATCTCAAATTTATTCAAAATACAAAAAGAAGCAAATAAAAAATTTACTTGTACAGAAGTATTACAGCTTTTGCTCAATACCTTGATGAAGGTCCTTTAATACCAATTACAGCCTCAGGTCTTTTTGAGTTTGATGCTACAAGCTTGGCACCAATTTTTGGCCATTCTTCTTTGCGGAACCTCTCAAGTTTAATCAGGTTGGATGGAGAACGTCAGTGCACAGGCATTTCCAGGTCTCTCCAGAGATGTTCAATCTGGTTTAAGCCTGGGCTCTGGCTTTAATAAGGAAAGTTTTTTTTCGAGTGTCTGATGAAAGGTCCAGTTCCAGTACTTTATTTAGTGCCGTGAAACTATTTTATTTTATATCAATCTTTTTTCTTTTCAGTGCAGTACTGTTGCTGGAACAGGTCTTATTGGGAAAATAAGTTTCCTGTTGTCTAAAAATTTCTTTTGCTAAGTTCCACATTATAATAGGATTAGCAAAATAAATAGATGAAGTATCTGCTTCCCCCATTCGCTTTAACACTGTAAATGGTTTATTCTGCTTTTCCACAGAAATGAATTGTTGTTTCCTCTTTGTGTTTGGTAGCAAAGAAAGTTCTCACCAGCAGTATGATCTGCCATGGTGCAGGAAAACAACGTTAAACTTTGATTCAGCTTTATTTGCAATGGACATTGTCTCAAGCAGCTTTTCAGAGATAGAGGTTAGAGAGTTGTAGAAAAGAATGTATAATTTCAGTGCCTATAAATTTGTTTCCTATAATTCGATTCCTAATGAGGGAGCAAGTGGCGACTGCGGCAAGGAAGAACTTCTTCCCTCCGTGCTTCAACTGTTCGTTAAAAAAATAGATGTGGTACGCCATTGTAGCAGACTGTTGATTTCAGTTACAGTCCAAATCCATCCTCAAACGTTCTTGAGTTTTGTCTTTCAACGCGATTGTATTATTTATGGCAAAACATGCAACCTGTTTTTGCCTCGTCAGTATTAAGGACATTTTACTGCCTTGTTCATAGAATTTTCCAGAAAAGTTTACATTTATGCTTCTTTTTGTATTAAATTGTTCCCATAGCTATATTTATAAACTTTCAAAGACCTCAGATAAAGGAAATATATCGTATTGTCACTAATCAGTTTGCTGTTGTTAATGATAATGCTTTGCATTAAGATTCCTCAGCTAGCATAACAAGATTAGCAGTGGTGGACAGTTATGAAGTAAATGTAATCTGTTACTGTACTTTATTTATTTTTTCTCGTATCTATACTTTACTTTTGAACTTTTTGTGGAAAAAAAACATGAAGCAAGCCACCGATCAGGGTAGAGCAAAACATTCAGAGAGGAGTAAATGATGGAAAAAACTATTTTTCAAATTTGCGCAATTTTGTTAAAGTCGCTAAAAAGAAGGTTTTGGGCTCATGATAATTCGAATAGAAATCACTCATTAATATTCTATTAATAGATCAGTGTGTTAAGAGTCACTTCAGAGTAAAGTGTCTTGTGATAAAAATGATAATAGGAACATTATAGCTGTAAAAAATCATAGTACTTTGGATACTTAAGTAGGTTTGAAGGCAAATACTTTTGTACTTTTACTCAAGTGAAAGCCTAAAGGGACACTTTTACTTGAGTCATATATTACCTGCTGTATCTCTACTTTAACTCAAATACATGGTTTGTGTACTTCATCCATCACTGGATGTTAACATGAATAAATAAACAAATAAATATCGATTATTAATCAACATCATTCATTTATTAGCAATATCATACACACTTAAATTGCCAATGGTTCCAAAATCAGTTGATAGTTTTTGATTCATTTAATTAATTATTAGTTACTTTGTGATTTTTACACGTGTTCATGCAAACTGGGAGGCGGTGCCTCAGTGGTTAAAGTATATCTTTGGATCCAAAGGTTTTGAGTTGAAATCACAGCCACACTAAGCTACAACTCCTGGGCCCCTAAACAAGGCCCTTAACACTATATCTACTTAGTTGTATGAATGAGATGAATGTCAGTTGCTCTGGATCAGGGCATCTGCCAAAATGCCATAAATGTAAATGTAAAGTGCAGTTCTGAGCCATTGTAATAAACGATGTTAAAAGTTCAGAAATACATTCCCCCAGTCCCACACCAATCCTGAGACAATCCGTGACAACAAATCTGTGGTAAATCTCTTTCCTTTTTGCTGATCTGAGCCTCATGTTCTGATCAAAAAGGTAATTTAAACCACTCTGTGAAGCTGGAGATGGTTCCACATGAACAGTCTGAAGATCTATAAGGTTTCCAGGGATGGATTTGGACTGGAATTAAAATCAACAGTCTCCTACAATGTGTTTAGGACCTCAAATGATATTAAGAGGTCGCTGAACATCACCTGGTGTTGAGGATGAGGATGGGTTCCCATTTGAGTGGGGGTTTTTCCTCATGAAGTCTCAAGGAGTTTTTCCCTGCAAAGTCACCACTGGCTCACTCATTAGCCGTAAACTTATAAGGCTAAACTTCTACACTCTTTTCTTCAACTTTATAAAACCTCGGTTATGCTGCTTTGAGACAAAGTCCATTGTTAAATGAGCTTTACAAATAAAACTGTATTAAATTTAATCTATACATTTTAATCTGATGACTGACATCTCCAGTTTATGGACCCAGGATTGAGAACCTGGTTCGGTTAGAAAATCCAAACGAAAGAGTATGACTAGATCAACAGCTTGTGCTGATAGCATCAGTGCTGAAACGAAACCTACCAGTAATTTATGATTATGTACTTAAGAGACACACCCAATATATTCAGTACCTGTACAAATACTCAGTCTAAATAACTTTGCGCAATATATGGTGAATAAGTTCAGGTGTGTGGGTGTGTTAAAAGAATATTTCCAAAAGTCCCCTTCTAGTAAGTAAACTTGTTTGTTTGGCTAAGGTAAATATTTTGCTCCAATCAGGTTATGCATGTACACTATGTGGACCTGACCTCTTCTGCCACATATGGTTCTTTTCCAAACTGTTACCACAAAGCTGGAGGAACAGAATTGTATAGGGTTTAAAAAAAACTGCGTTTACTTGAACCTCTGAAACCCAAACCTGTTCCAGCATGGCAATAATATATAGTAATATAGTAATAATTATAAATTAAAAAAATAATGATGCAAAGCATGATGGTTTGGGCAGAAGGAATAGGAAGCAGGTGCCATTGCTGTCACGTTTTCACGTTTTTCTTTGACTTTTCCTTGAGTCCTTGATCACGTCCCCATTGCCACAATGTTATCCTTTATATATGCAAACCTTGAATCATTAAACTTCTTTACTCTAAGGATAAATGATGAGTGATATTGACTTAAAACTGTTTGAAGGTATTCAGACGGCCTGTGCATCGCCAAGAATCTGGCGATACGATACGTATCACGATACAGGGGTTTGCGATACGATACATTGCGATACTACGGAGGCCGAGAAGTGCAAAACACATTAACAAAGTAGAAAACACATGAACAAACCCGAAAACAAAATAACAAATCCGAAAACAAAATAACAAATCCATAAGCACAACGACAATTCAGACAAACCGGAAAAGGTAGGTATAGTTTGTGAATGGAAAACTTACCCATCACTGGACGAGACACCTGTTATTCAAGATATACAGGAAATATGAAGTCTTATAACTTTGCTTCTTGTGCATGTGTAAAATTCTCTGTTTACTTTAAAGTATTTTTAATTTTGATTAGTGCACCTTTAAATATAAGAAAATAACAGAATAATATATTGGCAAGAAAGGAGAAACTGGAATTAATTCTAAGCTACTTTAAGGAAGGACATTAATATGCAGTGATGTTGGAGATGCTGCAGTATATCATGACATAAATATTATTTTGTACACTTTTACACATACGTTCCAACTTTCTCCTGCTGCAGACTGTTGTACTTCCTGTAGATCTCGAATGACCGGTGTCTCGTCCAACGATCGGTATGTGTTTCATTTGCAAACTGTAACTACCTTTTCCAGTTTGTCTGAATTGTCGTTGTGTTTTCATGTGATATATATATATATATATATATATATATATATATATATATATATATATATATATATATAGAGGAAAGCTATCATTAAGAACACACGACCTTATGCAAACCTTAGCAAAGAAAAAATGTAACAGGAACACAGCGGGATTATTCAACGTTTTTGAAACATAATAACACGGTGTCAAAATAACTTTTCATATTTTCCTTACGTATTTTATATACGGCTATATAAAGCTAGCTGTTTAAAAGTGTATTGAATTCTTCAGACCTGAAGATCATTTTAGATTTAGACACACTGAGATCATTTTAGATTTATTAGAAAGACATTGAATTACACGCATCTTCGCCTTTGACTTGACTAATGTAGCTGTTGTAGTTAGTGCCTGGTGCCATTTTTTATACATATTTTTAATTTTCTTGCCAAGTTCGTCTCTTGTGCCTCGAGCCGTTGCCATGTAGCTCAGTAAAGTTGTTAAAAACGAGGACAATAGCTGTCTCACTTTTCTATGGCACTGGAACCAGATGTTGCTATGGAAACAGCGGTTTATAAGCAACATATTCATTTAGAAGGTTAGTGGATAAGGCATTGGACTTTGGATCTGAAGGTTCAAAGCTCAGCCACAGCACTCCTGGGGCTCCTAAACAAGGCCCTTAACTCAATAGGTGCTCAGTTATATAAGACAAGATAAGATATACCTTTATTCATCCCACAGTGGGGACATTTCTCTGTTACAGCAGCAAAGATAAAAGAAATTCAAATAGAATAGACACATCCTATAGTATACAGTATTTACACAACACAATGTATAAATACAAATAAGGAAAAAAAGAGACCACTAGTAATTTGTTATGCACGTGTTGCAGGTAATATTGCACACAGGTGGCATTATGAGTTATGAATATTATAATGTATTATGAATGAAATTAATGTAAGTCACTCTCTGTGTTCAACGCTCTAAACTCACACCTGAACTCCTTCCAGCCAATCAAAATCCAGTATTCAGCTATTCCACGGAATAAACTAGGATACTTAGGGGCGTTCAAGTCAAACCGGGACTTTTGAGTTGATAAAATAAAAGAACAAATTTCCAGGAGTGGAACCTGCATTTACTTTTTGTCATATTTCCCTGCTACCTTCATACACGTATCCCAGCGTTTATATGACGCCTGGAAAGATTTGTCATTAGATTTGTCTGTACGCCCGAAGCATCCTATGCAATCGTCACTGATGGACGTATGGCCGTTTTCAAAACCATTCAGACGTCTTACTGTGGCCGAGCGTCTCATCATCGCACTGTGCTCAAAGTCTCCTGTGGAAATCCGCGGGTTTTACGCCTTCGTTCACAAGAAACTTCATCACCACACTCTGTTCCATGTTCGCATTGACACTGTTGTCTGCCATCTTGATTAACGGTCTCTGGCTCGGCCTGCGACATGTGCGCCACCTATCAGTAATAGGACACGCCAGCCAAATACTACTACATGTAGTACCACCACACTAGAACGCTACCACCGGAGCTTCAGTTACAATGACCATGAGCATGAAACGTTCTCGTTCACTGTGGCAGAAACTCTCACCCACTTTTTTGTTTGAAAAACAAGTCGCACAACCGTCTGCGCTCTGCCAAATGTTCGCTGATTAAATCTCGTGTTTATGAGGAAAAACGCTGCCATGCGGGACGCTCAACTTGCACTGCTTTTCGCTTAGCGACCATGAATTTGTCAATAAAAAAGGTGAGAAAAGTGTATAGCAACATTTATTCCAACGTTGCAGAATGAGCTAAAGAGAGTTAAAACGATGAGCATTACATTAAAGTACATCATTAAGCAATACAGAGTGATTCCAACCGGGGGTCCGCAACCCCTAGGGGTCTGCGGCGGTACTGCAGGGGATGATGTTTTTACCCAAGTTCTTTTTTTTTTCTTTTTTTAACGAACAGTTATTTGTGATTCAACATTAAAGATAAAATATAAAATTTGAAACATATTATAATGATTACATTAAAGTTCTATTCAAAGTAATTCTGAAGTTCATGTAAATGTATAAAAGTCCTCCTGATAATAAAAGAATAATAAACTGCAAATTTATTAAAATGATAGACAACTGTGAACAACTTAATAAATTGTGATTGTCCGTTATGGTGCGTAAATCAAAACGTACAATAATACATGTACAGCAACAACAACAACAGTCTCACATGAAGGGAACGTGTTATTCAGTCAACAACAATGGCCAACGCAAGAGCAGAAGAACTTGAAAAGCCTCCCGCATCATTCAAAACTTTCCATGTAATAAATAAAATGCAAATTAGATTTGGCTCCTCCCCTTTTTTTGCTGATCCGAAAAATGTGACCGATCCGTGACTCGAAAGCCGTAATACAAACCGAACTGTGATCCGTTGCACCACTAATTATATATGTACAGTATGAGGGCGAAGCAGACGCTGGTGTGTCTATCACGAGCAAAATGTAAAGTATTTTTGAAATATCGAAAAAATCGTAAATCGAACCGTCAGTACATTTAAATCAATTTTAACTCATGAGCTTCCAATTTTATCCACTGAGCTTCCACTTCCCCCAGAAGTGAAAGTGAGGAAGAAGATGCAGTAAATCGGTTTCTAGGCGAGATTCCTTCTTTTGAAACCGCTGTTTGTTTGGCCGTGTGTGTGTGCGTTTCTCATTTAAACACAAAACTTCATGCCCATGGTCCTGAATGTGTTCCTGAGCCATTACAGTGGGGAGAGAAATTAAAACAGAAATGTAGACATCTAGTCTTTGATATAGTGATATTTGTTCTTTGATTTATTGTACAATTTTTCTCCAGTGTAAGGGTCTGAGATGAAGATGCTCATGAAGGTTCAGTGAAGCGTGTAGGACAGTTTGCTGTTTCTCATCAGCTAGTGTATTCATTTGTCATTAACTTTGAAAGAAACATCTGCTTTTCCAATATAACCTTATGAGAGAACTTTAGATGTCCATAGCATGTATAAGGCACCACTGGGAAAACATCTGCTGTTATAACCTCGCGTTAAAAGAGAACATCAGCTTGTAGCTCATTAAGAGAACATAAAGAAAACATCTGTTAATGGCTTTTATAATGTATCATATGAGAAAACATCTGTGTATATCTTCTATAACATTTAGAGTACATCTGTTCATCGATTGAATAACATTATGTTGAGAGAACATCTGTTTATTGATCCAATAATATTGAGAACATCTGTTCATGGCTTCTACAACTGAGAGAACATCTGTTCATGGCTTTTATAATATAACACTGAGAAAACATCTGTTCAAAGATTGAATAACATTATGTTGAGAAAACATCTGTTCTCTGTTAAATAACATTAAGTAATATAGCTTCTATAACAATATTATGAGATTTCATAGCTCATAACATCTGTTCATAGCTCCTATATCATTGAGAGAACATCTGTTCATAGCTCCTATATCATTGAGAGAACATCTGTTTGTAGCGCCTCTAACATTGAGAGAACATCTGTTTGAAGCTCCTATAACATTATTGAAACATCTGCTCCTTATGATAACATTATGAGAAAACATCTGTTCATCTAGCTCCTTTAGCATAACAATATCAGTGAGCGTGAGATTAAAAGAGGAATAAAACACGATGTTACACGTTTGCATGTCTCCACGATCAGCACGTACAGTTTTATTGTTTACCTGTGGCTCGTGTCACATGACTGACATCTCACTTCTCTCAATGTCTCTTTGTATCCCACAGTTCCTCCTCCTTTCAACGTGTCTGTAACGTGTGACAGTTATGGAGTGGTGGTGGAGTGGATGGCTTCTGGTCTCAATGACACGGCCGACTTCCTGTTAAAGCTCCAGCCAAACTATGGGTGAGTATAAGACCCACGTCACTGGATCTTCAGTGAGATGTTCACTCGAATTGGGCCACTTGGAGGAATCATCATTATATTTGCTGGATATTATTCTGTCATTTCACAATGTTTTTTTTCCTGTCAGGGTCTAATAGTTGATTGTAAGATATTCCCTGTTCCTTTTCTTAATCTCACAGGGAAAACACGTCTGTCAGCACAAAGCATCTCCGATACAACATCTCCGAGCTGATGCTGGACACGGCGTATAACCGCTACGTAGTGAGAGTGGCAGCCAGAGACGGAGAACAGGAGTCTGAGTTTGCAGAGTCGCAGAAATTCACGTACAACTACTTGGATCAATTAAAAATGGTGGTCTGTAAGTAAAATTTTTTTCCCTCCACTCATTCTTGAGATCTTTGATCTGACCTATAAAGACTTGAAGGATAATCTCCGCCTCCATTCATGTGTTTTTAGGTGATCTTGAGTTTCCTCAAGTCAACCTGATACCTAAAGACGGGAAGCTAATTGTGAAGTTCCCCAACCCTTTGCACCTGTACAGAGACACACCCGCTCTGCGGAACCTGCCGTACAACGAACAACTGGATTACCATCTCACAAGCGAAAAGGATGACGGCAGCCAGGCAAGGCACAAGAAATGTTTCAAGCAGCGATGTCAAACATGTGACCTGTGGGCCTGGATGAGCTTGATGGAGCTCCAGCCCACTAGATGAGTTTAGAATCCTCGCTGAATGCGCTAATGATGCGAAATCCCTCATTAACCAGTATAAGTTGACAGAACATCAGTTACGTCACAAAGCAGGTTTGCGTAAATACCTAGGTTAAGAATACATGTTGTGAAATTTCGTATGACTCGTTAACATGGAGGAGTTTGTGTACATTAACGACATTTGATCCCAGATTCCATTTTCAGTTTCTACCAGTTCCAAGAATTTTTCTACACAGATTTTTTGCTTTGTGGTAAAAAAACAAACAAACAAAAGAAACAAATGGGTGGAAAAGTCAGGTTTCCCAATACTTTTGGCAATACATTCAGTTTCCTTTTCAACTTTCTTAAGTAATTCTCCGAACTACTTGTTCACATCATGTCGCTTCGATCAAATTGCGAACGCTTTGCTACATTCGTTTAATCGATTGTGTAAAATTGTCTGCTGTTTCCTACATTATCAACTGTTCATGTTGATCAAAATATATTATACTGCTTCTCACCTGAACAGTCTCAACCCCCAAAAAACATCTGGGCATCAGTTCGTTGCGTAAGTCATCGAATGCAAAATGGTTAAACCAGTTGTTATTATGTGTGAAGCTTAAATTTCTATTCAACTTCTTTTCTTGAATTGATGAATTGTGCAGATGAATCTTGAATGTCACTAATGAACGCCAAAGTATGGCATCCGATCGACCAATGAGAGAGGGACTAAGGATTTTGAGAAAAGTACAGGCTTCTGCAAAAAAATCCATTGTGTTGTACAGTCTGACAAATTGTTTTGAGAAATGCACTTACTGTTCACAAGTATTAAGGACAATTCGAGAAATTCTCCAAAGCAACAGGAAAACTGTAACCTGCTACTGTTTTGCTCGATTAAATTAAATGTTGTATCTCACCAAGTCTAAACATACATAGAAAATACATGGGTTACGGAATCTACATTTTAAAATTCGTAAATTTGTCGTTAGAACTTGTTACACACTGTGTGTTGTAACCTACAACGCGTTCGCATGGGCGAGTTTGTCTAGATTTACGACACACCATCCCAGTTCCATGTTTTACCCAAAGGATTTTCCAACATTCCCACACACATGTTTTTAGAAGAATTTAACCTACTACTGAAATATTCTTTAGGCTCTATAGTAGGCCACTCAAGATCTCATAGTCCAACTCATATGAAGCAATTCTTTGTGCATCATCCAGCTGGAACAGGTTGAGTCTCCTAGTTCAAGTGAATGGAAAATTTCACGCTAAAGCGTCCTGAGACATCAGGTACAATTCGAGTTTGTCCGGGTGTCCCGATATTTTTGACCGTACAACTCTTCAATGCCAAATTTTTGTTGTCTGCACGGTTGTCATTTTAAAAAGTAAAGGCACCGTGACACGTGTTGCTCCCTGTGGGACTCGCAGGCTCAGTGGTAGAGTCCTCGTCTCTGAACACTGAGGTTGAGGTTCGAATCCAGGGTCTGGTGAAGCCCCTGGACTTGGTGAGGTGAGAGAACATGTATAAGAAGTTTGTCAAGTAGAAAGTGCAGGTGATATATAAACTAATAATATGAGTCTTTTTAAGCTCCATAATCCCTTTGACTTCCTGGATTCAAATTAGCAAAAGAATCTGGTGTTAGCGATCGGTTTTCACCTGCCTCAAAATCTAATTCCAGTACAAGGAAGTTAAAAAGTGTGTTTCTGCTCATACCTTCGTCATTCATACATTTGCTACTTGGGTGGGGCTTTTGTTTATTGTCAGAGAAATCCTTCCATTTGAGTCATAGGAAACTCATATAGAAACTAAAGACTTGTTTGCGTTTGAAATCATTAGGGCACTGCTGTAGGTAGCGAAAACAATTCAGCTTTAATTCAGCTCGCTACAAATGAGCACAATGGGCGTAATCAGGTCGATTTGGAAGAGCAGTACTCTCACGTATCAAAGTAAGCCTTAGAACAGGGGTAGACAACAGCCGCAAGGCCGTGTCTACATTAATAGGTTTTTATTTGAAAGCGCATATTTTCCTCTACGGTTTGGATTTCAGTCAGCGAATAAAGATCGCTTTTTGAATTCGCTTTCCAACGCGGATACATTTGAATACGCTTTTGAATTGTGTGTAAAAACAGAGGACTTTGAAGACGATGCCACATCTTTAGTCACCGGCGTGACGTTTCAAAGAGGTGAAAAGTAAATAAACATTAATGACGCAGATCAAATTGTCTTACGTTTTGCTCGTAAGCGTTTTCAGGCGTTTTTAGTGCGGATGAGCAACTTTTGCGAAACGATTGAAAACGAAGACGTTTCAGACGTAGCCTGAGTCGACCGCAGGATGTGTTCTGTAAATACCACTAGTCACCATGGAGCTCCGTCGAAAAGTTGTAAATAATTGTGTTGCTGTTCTTTATAAATCAACAACATTTGCATATTAAATAAAATAAAAATTATAATAATTTGTATCCATGGACTCCGACGTCTGAGGGTCAACGTTTAATATCGTGCGCAAGGAAAACTCACTCGTTGCGGGCCCTAGATTTTTTTTTTTTACCCAAAATAAAGACTATCAGGAAAACTATCAGGAAAGATAAAAAAATTTACAAATGTGATTAACTTTTAGACTGAGTAACAGGAATAAAGAAGGCTGCATTTTTAAATGTGTTTCCTACCATGGTCAATCATTGTCAATAATGATTGTGAGGAAATTTTATTAACACGTGATTAAACACTCTCTTCACGTATATGAATATTGCTTGTAATACTAGTATTATTATTAAAAGTGAACGCTGCCACTTTGTTATTCAGGAAGTTTGTATCAAACAAGTAGCCCTTCGTTTTACTCAGTCCCCTTGAAATACCTCTCAGTTTCTAAAAGGTTTTTGATTTCTGCTATAGAAGCCTGTATTTGAGTAACAATAGAGTAAAATGTGACTCCAGTAAAAGTAAAAGTGTCCCTTTAAACTTGAGTAAAAGTACAAAGGTTTTTGCCTTCAAATGTACTTAAGTATCCAAAGTACTATGATTTATTATAACCATAATGTTGCTATTATCGTTTTTAGCACAAGACTCTTTACTTAATCAACTCAGTTTATGTGAAAACACTCAAATGTGACTCTCAGCACACTGATCTATTAATAGAATAATATTAATAACTCAAACATTCATTGGATTCTAGAATTCGATTAAAATGTTCATGAGCCCCAAAGCTTATTTTCAGCTACTTCAATAAAATCGCGTAAGTAAATCCACGGGTGTTTGAGTTCGAGTCTGGAGTTTCTTCATCATTTATTCCTCTGTAAATGTTCTGCTTGCTGTTGGACTGATGCTGAACTGTATGTTGGTGATCAGTAGATCAGTAGAACACCAAGCTCCAATCAGAACAAGCGTGCGCTCAAACCTGATTGTTGACTCGCTTCGTGTTTCACCAGTTAAGCTTTTATCCACATAAATAAAAAGCTTCATTGCTGTTCATTACTACATTTGCTTCATTACTGTCCACCGCTGGTTAGAAGAACCCACACATTAGCAAGTATGTATTAAAAGTGTAAACGTGTGTTGGTACGTTCTACATTCAAATCTGGTACCTGACAGACTCTTATCAGGGTTTAGAGGGTACTTGTGTGGGCTTTTAACAATTATTTCGAAGCAGCGTTACAGGAATAAATACACTGTAAATTCACCCCTAGGGATTAGTTTGACCTTAATGAGTGAGACGGTGGAGACAAGGAAAAACTTCCTGAAAGTTCATGAGGAATAAACCTGAAGAGAAACCAGCCTCAAAACGAAACCCGACCTCAACTAAGTGCCACAAAATATCCGTTCATTTTAGTTCCAATCAAATTCAGAGATATTGAGCGAGCCAGTGGTGACCAGGGCAAGAACTCTGCAAAACTCCCTGAGATAGCACAAGGAAGAAACCTTGAGAGGAACCAGACTCAAACGTTCCGTCGTAGTTGAGGTTCTCAACTGTCCACTGATGGACACTTGCAAATGCAAAACTTCATAGCATTTGTAGCCCTGAGTTATTGTGGCACACATCTTCATGGTTCTCAAGGTTAATTATCCGACTGAAAGGGGTCTGCTAGAAGGTTCTTTGAGGCATTATTGAGTTCTTTCTGGGTTTTCTTTAGAGGAGACCTCCTGAGGAAAAAGCACAAGTAAAAGCTAGCTGGTCAGCAACATTTTTCTGTCTATCTTCTTTCAGATTAAGGAAAGATTATTATGTTTTGCTGAGTCGGACACGTGCGAGAGCAGCCTGGAGTTCCCAGAAAAGCTTGAGGAATACTGCGTCACACTCCTGGGAAGGATCAGACAAACTCGTGTACGGAAATCTGGACCTCACTGTTACAAGGGCACGCTTAACCCCGGTACGAACGGCGTCCGAGTCCAAATTCAAATCCTCTTCAACTTATTTCCTTTGCTCAACGCCTTTTTTTTTTTTCAGGTCCTCCTATCTCCACGATTCTCATCCCATTGCTGGTGGGTCTTGCAGTGTTTGCCACTTTGGCATTGATCGTGGTGCTTCTGGTGGAGATGATCATCAAGAAACAGGGCAAGAAGATTTTCCCAGACATTTTGGTAAGTTCTCAGGAGTCTGAGATCCAAACATTGGATATAAAAATGATCTGATTAGCGAGAGATGGAAGATGTTTAAGATGCCGGGGGTTTCGATAGATGTACGCGTTAGATGTCACCTTTTTTGCAGCAGTCCAATTCGTGGCAAGGCAAGAGTGGTGTGGTGTAAACCGGGCATTTCTAACCCTGGACTTACCCTCAGGTGTTTTTGAGAAGTAAATTATACAAAATACGCATCCAGGATGAGGAGAGCATCGGCGTGAACGTCCTTATCGAAGGGGATTTTCTCTATTTATCTGTCAGCAACAATCACCTCATTGTGTTTTGCACCAGAGGGCAATTAAAATGGCAGTGTGGTCCAAAAGATCGATCTATCTATCTATCTATCTATCTATCTATCTATCTATCTATCTATCTCTCTCTCTCTCTCTCTCTCTCTCTCTCTCTCTCTCTAGCCATCCATCTCTCCATATCTCTTTCTCTATCTAGCCATCCATTCATCTATCCATCCATCCATCCATCCATCTCTCTTTAGCTATCCATCTCTCCGTATCTCTTTCTCTCTATATAGCCATACATCTCTTCATATCTCTTTCTCTCTCTCTATCTAGCCATCCATCTCTCCATATCTCTCTCTCTCTCTCTCTCTCTCTCTCTCTCTCTCTCTCTCTCTCTCTCTATCTATTCATCTATCTGTATCTCTCTGTATCTCTCTCTCTCTCTCTCTCTCTCTTTAGCTATCCATCCATCTCTCCATCTCTCTCACTACCTATCCATCCATCTCTCTGTATATATCTCTCTAGTTATCCATCCATCTCTGTATCTCTCTCTCTCCATATTCATCCATCTCTCTGTATATATATATCTCTCTCTAGCTATCCATTCATCCTCTGTATCTCTCTCTCCTCCCTATCCATCCATCCATCCATCTCTCTGTATATCTCTCTTTCTAGCTATCCATTCATCCCTCTGTATCTCTCTCTCTCTCTCTCTCTCTCTATCCATCCATCCATCCATCCATCCATCCATCTCTCTGTATCTCTCTCTCTCTCTGTGTATAAAAGTGTAGATCACGTATCCACACCATAGAACATGAACTAATAATCAAAACATCCAACAAAATATCCTTCACTCGTTTATCAGCGCTGCTTCTTCTTCCTCGTATCAGTGATAGTTTTGTCTTCAGTATCAGAGGCCTCGAGCTCCTGCAGGTCGAGTTTCAGTACATGTGTAAAAATCCACAGCTTTTTATAAATCACCTATTTAAAGATGCTCTGCTTTCTGAAGATCAGATGAGATACGATTCTGAAGACCGTGTATCCAGTGTATTTTTTTAAAAGGATAAGAAAGAAGGAAGAAAACAAAAAAATTGAATAGGAGTTAAAAGAAGAAAACCGGAATGAGATCAAATTAGAAGTTTACCAGGAAATTAGAATTTGAAAAGATCTGATTGTTACAATGAACAACCAGGAAGAGGATGATGTTTTTTTTGTTAAACATTTGTACCATCTCACTAGCGATCGCTTCAGTGTGTGTGTGTGTGTGTGTGTGTGTGTGTAAGACAATAGCAGACTTGTTGAGCTGCATTGTACATGGGTCACATTATTTTATTTTATTTTTCCGTTCTAGAAGGACAAACATTCGACGCCGCTGATCCGGCTTTTAAAACCGTCCCCGGAACCTGTGGATGAAAATCCGAGCATCGAGCCGGCGGTCGTGGTTTCCCTGGACGTTCTCAGCGACACAGAGGAAAACACGCTCCTGCAGGAAACGTCCACATGCAGCAATGTGAATACAAACTACACCAAGAGCAAGAACCTGTACACATCCTCAGGAAGCAGCGAACTGGAAGGAAACGGTTATGGGAAAGATCTGAACGGGTTTTGGGACGGGGACGGGGACGAGGATGGGGATTTGGACGAAGATGGGTACTTGGACAGGGACTATGATGAGGACGGGGACGAGGCTGATCAGTCTGGCAGCACCTTGTCTTCAGGTTACGACCGGCCGCATATCATCGTTAAAACGAGATGATTGTAAAGAGTTAATCTGGGACCTTCATGCAGCATCTGAAGATGTGAGATGTGTGAGAGATAAAGGCGAGATGTGGGACGGGGGAGAATGTAAATAATGTGATTAGAGCCTCATAGAGCTCCATCAGGTATCTTTAAACTGCGATCGTGTCTGAGCAAACAGCAGTTTCCTCTAAAGCCACAACAAAACTATTCTGTGAAGGAACCTGAGTCTCCACATTCCAGTTCTGCATTCAGGTGCTGATCTGACACACCTACAGCGGATGGGTACGGCTGAACGTCGGGCTCGATCAGGGAGCAACACACACGCATACACACACACGTGCACACACACACGCACACGTGCACAAACACACACACAAACCTCATGGATCCTTACATCAATTACACAAGTATTCCCTGAAACTCTACTTTTTTTTAGTTGCTATCCATCTATTCATCTCTATCTGTTTGTCTATCCATCCATCCATCTCTATCTGTTTGTCTATCTATCTATCTATCTATCTATCTATCTATCTATCTATCTATCTATCTATCTATCTATCTATCCATACAGTATTTTTATATCCAATCATCCATCCAACATATTTCCATATCCACCCATCTCTATCCATCCATCCAACATATTTCCATATCCATTTATCTCCATCCATCCATCCATCCATCCATCCATCCATCCATCCAACATATTTCCATATCCATCCATCCATCCATCCATCCATCCAACATATTTCCATATCCATCCATCTCTATCCATTCATTCATCCATCTCTATCCATCCATCCATCCATCCATCCAACATATTTCCATATCCATCCATCTCCATCCATCCATCCATCCATCCAACATATTTCCATATCCATCCATCTCTATCCATCCATCCATCCATCCAACATATTTCCATATCCACCCATCTCTATCCATCCATCCATCCATCCATCCATCCATCCATCCATCCATCCATCCATCCATCCATCCAACATATTTCCATATCCATCCATCTTTATCCATCCATCCAATATATTTCCACATCCATCCATCCATCCATCCATTCATCCATCCATCCATCCATCCATCCTCTCTCTCTCCCTCTCTCTCAGACGACTACATTGTAAGTAAAATGGAACAGTGTGAATGTGAGTGGAGACACTGGATGCAGATGTGCAGTCCTGCTCCGTGAAGACGTTTAGTAAACATTGAAAAACTATTTTGAACAGAATGAAGCTCTGGATGAAACTTTGAATGACTTCCTCCTGCTGTGTTAAATGAATGTAAATGCTGCTATGCCCTAAAGTGAATCTGTACATGAACAGCTGAACATGCGGTAATGAATATTACTGTATCTGGTCTCTGAAATATTGGACTTGAGTTTATTTCTATACAGGTACTTTGTTTCTGTGGATTCCTGGTCAACGATGCGTGTAAAAGACTCGCCTCAGGACGCTCTGCTTTTCAGAGTCGAATCTCCAGAAGTGCGCGACGAGCTGAAAGACGCACTTTGATCGCCTGCGTGTGGAGTTTGGAATAGAAATAAGGAGGTTTTATGATCAGGATTAACACTGGGACAAGGTTCTCGGATCGTTCGCTGCTATAACGTGACCCCCAGAGCACGTGGGCATGGAGAGCAGTGTCTAATGTTGCGTAATAAAAAAGAAGAAATGAAGTTTTTCTGTTTATGTATTCAGTCAAATATTAAAAAAAAAGTAAAATAAAAAAAAAGGGTGCCTTTACTTTTATTTTTTTGTTGTAGAAAAATATGCGAATAAAATGTGGATCACGCCGGTGTTTAAACTACTTCAGGGTTGATGTCGTTGATCACATCACCACAGTCTCTTGAGGAACATCTTCTCTTTGAAAGGCACACAGATGTAACCGTCGATATTCGGTAGACTGCTGATCTTTTCTTGACGTTTTCTACAGAAGCGATGCAGCGTCTGTTTATTAATTATAACTCTGATAATGATCTTATTGCTGAATGCTAAAGTCTGATTAACCAAATTCTCCATTTTATACAAATTATGAATTCTGAGTTTTACTCAAAATATTACCACCTACGACTTTATTCGCAAAACATTTCAACCTTTATTCTGTTAATTTCGACACTTTTGGGGCCCCTGAGCAAGGCCCTTAACCCTCTGTGCTCCAGGGTATGAATGAATTTCACTGTAAAGTAAAGTAAAAATCCTTCCTTCATCTTGATATTTTCACCTGAGGTTCCTCCTCCTGTATGGTTTCATGGGGTAGATGTAGATGTAAAGGCTCTGGGTTACAGAGACAGAATAACACAGTGCTGTAAATACTTTTATTTACACATCAAAAAATAAACCTCAATAAAGGGTAAAGGTTGGACAAATCTTGAATCGCTCTGTACATCACTCGAGATTTTGCCGTACGTTGTTCCATCACAAGCTACCACTGGAAAAAGGAGCAGAAACTCAGAGGATCCAATTATTGGACACTTCGATTAGTTCAGGACGACAAACCTAATAAATCCAGTCTATAATCCTTAAGACGTCTGGTGGAGATCAGGAGAGCTTCAAGCCCTGAACGTTAGCCCTCAGGCTGACCATCTGCTTCTCCTGCTTCTGTTTCTCCTCCTTGAACGCCACCTTATTGGCCTTCTTCTCCGTCCGGCGCTCCTGCAGAGAATAAACGACACAGTCAGATTTCTGGTTTACTAATCTGTGTATTCATCAGGCGGGTATGGCGTTGTTGCTATGGTAACGATAATGCAAAATAGTCACACTGCGTATGAGATTAAACAGGATTCAGCAGGGTGAGATGTGTGATGTGCTGCCATCTACAGGTGGGTTCAATTAGTGCAGGAGGAGACAGAAAAAAAATACAGAGCAACGCAGCAGCACACTCACTCACACGTACCCATCAACTCTGCTGATCGATCGATCGATCGGTCTATCTATCTATCTATCTATCTATCTATCTATCTATCTATCTATCTATCTATCTATCTATCGCTTTCTAATCACTATCTCTAAATCGCTTAATGTATTTTGCTCTATCACTTGCGATATCCATCAATCACTCGCTTTATTAACTTGCACTATCTGTCTTGCTCCTTCACTCACTTCATCAATCACTCGATCTGTCCATCACCCGTTCTATAAATTGCTTTATCGCTCGTGCTATTCTTCTATCTTGATCCATCTCTCGTTCTATCACAATCTCGTGCTGTCACTCGCTCGATCATTTGCTCACTATCAGTTTACTTTGCTAGATCACTCCATCTTGCTCCATCGCTCCCTCTCTCCTCCTTGCTGCAGTGTGTGTGTGTGAGGTTTGCTGCAGGTTTATATCGAGAGCACGTGAATTAATCTGGAAACAGGATCAGGTGTGAAACCTCTGCGATCAGAACTGTATATTACTGACCCTCACCCACTCACACTACCAGAGTGTGAACCTCCTGCATCCGGTCACACGGCTCCAGACGAGGATTAACAGGACACCAGTGAAAAGACGACACACAGACATTTACCTTCCTCTCCTCTTTGATGGCTTGTTTGCGGAGTTTGCGATCCTCTTTGCTCTCCTCTCGAGAGCGTGGCTGGGTGGAGGCTCGTGGCAGGTCCGAGTCGTTGATCCTCTCCATGCGCTCAACCTGCCTGGCCGTCAGACCTTTCTGAGGCAGAACGTCCAGAGGAATCCCCGTCTTACTGGATACGCGAATCTGTTTCTGCTGTAACACACACACACACACACACACACACACACTGCAATGCCTATGTGCTCCCTAAATCAATGCTTCCTGCTGCTTATTGTTCTAGAACGTTACCTCAGGTGGGTCTTTGATCATCTTCGGGCGGTTGTAGAGGTTCGAGTAGGTGCCTGGAAGGACAGAGGCTTTATTTAATAACCGTTCATAAATAATTGAACCAGGTTTCTTTAACAAGTCTCTCTGCTGGTCGCAGGAACAATATGGAAGACCTGCATCGCGACATCAATAACGCACATACCGATAAACGTAGCTGACAAATAAAATCTGTTCTACGTCTGCGCTACAATCCGAGAGAGAAATCTGATTGGCTGTTGGGTGATGGTCTCGTTTGTAGTCGTGATCCTGTGTATTCTATTTGTACTCGCGAAAGAAAGAACAACAACCATGGAAACGAACGAACATTCTAAAGTGGCAGTTAGATATTCTGGGATTAGAACTCACGACCTTCAGATCCACTCAGATAGATACGCCCTCCGTACAACTTTTGGAGGCCAAAAAGCAGGATTTTCTTGTTACATACATTCCATTTAATTCTATCTGGAGGGGTTTTTGTGTGAAAAGGCCTGACTTGCCCAAACAGAGCCCCGACCTCAACCTCATCTCTGACTGGAACGGAGACAGATTGCTGTTCTGTCTGAACCGAAGAAAAGTATTTAGAATATGTTGGTGTGAGGGTCCGGTGTCCCAATACTTTTGTACAAACTCTATTTAATATCACACGTCTGAGGGCAGGCATGGAGTTCATGTTCTATTAGATCCTCCTCACCCTGACCTCCATGCTTCTAGTTAGTGTTGGTGCAGCTCTGGTCACTCACTGATGATGGTCTCACAGTCCCATTTCTCCTCAGGCAGCTCCTCGATCACCAGCGTCTCCATTTCCTGCTCTTCGTCCTCCTCGTCCTCTTTCACTGAGGGCAGTGCAGGAGGTCCGAGCTGCTCCGGGTTCTGGGTCCTGGCACAAGTGGAGACCAGGGGTTAGGAGAGCGTGCACTCACACACACACACACACACACACACACACACACACACACACACACACACACACACACACACACATACACATATGTACCCTTACATTTGCTGTTATAAGAAGCTCCACTCTTCTAGGAAGATGTTCCACTAGATTTTGTGGAGATTTGTGAGAGATTTCATTCACACAAGGGTGTTAGTAAAGTCAGGTACTGATTAGGGTGAGGTGAGGAAACCTGGGGTGCAGCCAGCACCCCAAAATTAAAGCTCAAGAGCAGGAGATCTTCCGCATCTTCCGACCTATTCAAAGCACATCTTCATGGAGCTTTGTGCTTCATGCTGGAACATGTTTTAAGTCTTAGTTCAAGCTACAGATGCCAGAGACATCTGAGTTTGAGTTTGTGAGAACTTGTGGGAGTGGGAGTTTGCTGTGCATTAGCACACGCAATAAAAATGGAATATGACATTTCAAATGGAAAGTCTGATCAAATCTTTTGTTCTGAACTTTTTTTGGTTTGTTTTATCAGAGTCTTTAAAAACCTTTTACTGAAAACAGATAGAGAGAGATGTGATCGTGAATGAGAGAACGTAATTGAGAAACAGATTGAAAGCGAGAAAGAAATTGAACGTGAGAGAGAGAGAGAGAGAGAGAGAGAGAGAGAGAGAGAGAGAGAGAGAGAGAGATACAGTGGTGTGAAAAAGTGTTTGCCCCTTCCTGATTTCTTATTTTGTTTGCATGTTTGTCACACTTTAATGTTTCAGGTCATCAAACTAATTTAAATATTAGTAAGAGATAACACAGGTGAACACAACATGCAGTTTTTAAATGTAGGTTTATATTATTGAGGAAAACAAAATCCAAATCTACATGGCCCTGTGTGAAAAAGTGTTTGCCCCCCTGTTGAAACTGGTTTATCACACCTGAGTTTAATTTCTCAGGTCATAATTACTGCCACACCTGTTCACAATCAATACATCTCTTAAATAGGACCTGCCTGACAAAGTGAAGTAGACCAAAAGATCCTCAAAAGCTAGACATCATGCTGAGATCCAAAGAAATTGAGAAACAAATGAGAAAGAAAGTATGACAAACATGCAAAAAAATAAGAAATCAGTAAGGGGCAAACACTTTTTCACACCGCTCTGTGTGTGTGTGTATGTTTATATTATAAATAGATAGATGGATAGATAGAGAGTGAGAGAGAGAGAGAGAGAGGGGGGCACTCACTCTTTCTCCTTCTGTTTGTAGTAATCGGTGATGATCTCCTCCAGTCTTGTACTCGATGGCTCAATGAATCCTTCCAGCTCTGCGTTATCGAGAGCACCAATTTCATCGTCATCAAACTGCTCGTAGAACTACACACACACACACACACACACACACACACACACACAGGTCTTCAGTATGTACAGAAGTAAACTGAAATATTCCATCCTTCACCTCTATTGGTGCATTTAGATGGATGTTCTGTAACTACATATTCAACAGTAAAACACCTGGGAGATATTTTAGACTCCAACTTTTAAAAATCATATCAACAATATTACAAAAACTGCTTCTTCCACCTTAGTAATATTTCTAAGTTAAGAAACATGTTATCTATTTCTGATGCAGAGAAGCTCGTCCATGACCTCCAGAATAGACTACTGTAATGCATTACTAGGTGGATGTTCTGCGTCATTAATAAACAAGCTTCAGTTAGTTCAGAATGCAGCAGCCAGAGTTCTTACAGGGTCAAGAAATATGACCATATAACCCCAATCTTATCGTCCCTGCACTGGCTTCCTGTTAAGTTTCAAATCAACTACAAACTATTACTTCTCACTTATAAAGCACTAAATGGTTTGGCTCCCATGTATCTCTCCAGTCTTTTAACTCGCTCCCTGAGATCTCAAAACTCTGGGCTTCTAGTAGTTCCCAGAATAGCAAAGTCCACTAAAGGTGGTAGAGCATTCTCACATTTAGCTCCTAAACTCTGGAATAGTCTTCCTGACGGTGTTCGGGGCTCAGACACACTCACCCAGTTTGAGTGCAGATTAAAGACGTATCTTTTTAGCAAAGCCTACACATAACACACATCACATCATAACCTTGTGCTCCAGAACATCTGATCACATGCACATTATCAACTTGTGCTTTTAATATCATGAACAGCAGCTACGCTAATTCCTCTCCACTGCTTCTCTTTCTCTCCCGATCCCAAGGCTTTCTGAGGTTGCTCCAGCTCCAGTTGTGTCCCACCTCATGAAGATTATGGACCTTTAAAGCAGTTGATGCCGAGCACAAAAACATCCCGACCCATCTAGAGACGTACCAGTGCCAATTAGATCCCACTTCATGTGCGGAGTTTGGAGTGTCTTTGAGTGTTTAAAGGCTCTGGCATGGAGAAGCTGGTGTTGGATCTGATGATGATCGCAAATGTTGCGCTATTTTATGAGTTGCTCAGTAGCTCCTAGTTTTATAACCACAAATGATAAATGTTTTCCTTGCCACAGTCGTCATGGCTGCTCATCAGGGATAAATACACATCATTCACCTTAACTGTTAAATTCTGTAAAGCTGCTTTGTGACAATCACTATAGAAATACACTTGACTATGAATAAAGCGGACCTTCTCGAAGCGGTCATCGAGGAGTGTGAGCTGCTCGTTCCTCCTCATCACAGAGGACGTGAGCGAGTATTCCGTGAACCGACTCTTCGTCTCGCAGTCCATGAACATGAACTGTCTCCTGTCCGTGTCGCCGTCCTCGTTGGACACGCCCCCTGCCGAGTCGTAGCTCCGGTCTCCGTCATCTTCGGTCTCGCTTTCGTCAGTGTCCTCCCACTCACCATCATCACCATCATCATCACTGTGGTGGTTAAAGGGAGAACACGTTGTTGATGGGAAACCTTGTTGAACACGTGTAATGATTATAACAAGGCCACGTGCGGACGCGGCACTCACCCCGCGGTGCCGTCTCGGGACGTGAGCACGTTGGCCTTAATGATAAAGTCGTCCTCTAGGATGTTCTCAGGGTCGTCGAAATCGAAGTCTTCATCCAGAGCAGCCACGATGTCCGGGTCCATGTCCAACCTCGGGCCTGAGACGGGAGAAGGGGGACGAGGTTTAGTTATGATAAGTTTCAAAAATCAACCTGAATATTTATAGTTGGCATTTCATTTTGAACATATTTGTTAAAATAAACGATTAATTGATATATAATAATCAGTAGATGCGCTTTAGTTTTATTATTTAGAAAGTTACTGATAATTTGCGACTAATATTTTATAAGTTGATCGATTTCCTAAGAGTCGCGTACAATACAGATTAACATGGCAGAGGTAGAGCTGTAACTTCCTGCACACAGAACAGAAAAAGATGCACCTCGTTTTACAAAAGCCTGTGTGAAAGAGGCCATGCGTTAGAATTCAGAAGGCGCTGAAGTAAACAGATGATTTGTCATCTGTCTGAAGTGAAGAAATAAAAACGAACCATCTGTAACCTACTGAATTGTAGAGCATCGTATTGCGTCAAATTGCAGTTTGTTGAATCAAATTCGAATCGCACTGCTTCGTAACAAATGCACATCCCTTTATAATATTTATATATATATATATATATATAAATCAGATGATTCGTTCTGCATATCCTGACAGATGCTTCATCAGATAATAATATGTAAAAATGGTTCAGCGCTGAACTGCGTTGGAACTCTGATCTCCTCACCTGATATCGGAGCTGCTTTGTTTAACAGACCCACTTCTTCCTCAAACTCGGAGGCAAACACAGACGACGGGAGACTGATGGAAGCCGCCTGCAGAACAGGAGCACAGTGAACTGAAGAGAAACCCGGAGTTGATTAAAGCAACTGCAGGATCGTAGAAATGTTGGATCTTTTGTACAAAAGTCTGGGACTGATAATGATGCCTGTCTCTATACATAATCACTGATCCTGTAGATGATCGATTTGCATTTTGAAAACATGTGGTGTAAAATGATGCAATGTCAGTCTGGACTGAGGCTCATGGGCGGAAGATGCGTCCTTCACTCGAAAACTAGAGAGAGAACATGTATCCTTCACTTAGACTGATACTGAACAACCACACCTCCTTTACTAAGACTAATATACAGAGGCCACGCCCTTTTTACTGAGCCTTACACACAAAGGCCATGCCTCTTTTAATGAGATTGACATACAAAGGCCACACCTCCTTTAATAAGAATAATATAGCGGCCACAACTTCCTTAATGAGCCTAATTACATAAAGGCCACACCTCTTTTACTGAGACTAATATAGAGGCTACACCTCGTTTACCAAGACTAACAGAGGCCACACCTCCTTTACAGAGCCTGATTATATAGAGGCCACACCTCCTTCACTGAGACAGACACACAGGCCACACCTCCTTTACTTAAAGTGACACACAGAGGCCACACCTCCTTTACTTAAAGTGACACACAGAGGCCACACCTCCTTTACTTAAAGTGACACACAGAGGCCACACCTCTTTAATAGGCGTTTAATAAGACACCTTTAATAAGACTAATATAGAGACAACACCTTCTTTAATAAGGCTAATATAGAGGCCACACCTCCTTAATTGAGACTGATATACAGAGGAGACACCTTCTTTAATGAGACTGATATACAGAGGCCACATCTCCAGATTTATTCTGACATTCCAACATTTGTTGCTTTATCAACCTCTCTAAAGGAGCCTTACAGGAATCTTGATGACCTCTTCCATGGCCTCCTCCTCTTCCTCATCCTGCTCTTCACACCCCAGAGGTCGTGGGTGCGGTCTGGAGGCGGAGATGAGCTCTGCAGGCTGAGGCGCCTCTCGGAGGTGCTGCAAGTAGTCGTAATCGTCGTCGAAAAACACGCCGTACTTCCTCTGCTCCTCCCTCCTTTTCTCCACCTCCAGCTGCAAACACAAACACATACCATCCGCAACATGAGCAACCTTTTCCACCAAGAACATTCAGCACCGACCAAACAACACAAACGTTATGTGACCTTCGGCAGGTAAGAGGACGTGCTGAGGCGCTTTCTCGTCGGCTGCCAGAGGGTCTTTCTGACTCCGGTGCACCAGATGAAAGGACACGGCATTCTTCTTGCTGATGAACGATTTCTTCTTTCTGTGAGGCTTTAGAAAAGAAATAAACACGATTAAAGTTAATGAAATCTATTTAACCAGTTCATCTGGAACATCTGAAATGTCTCCAGTCCAGCAGTGATTAGAGGAGGCCAAGCACTAAGGACAAAGAGCTCCCAAAGGGAAGAACAGAAATTTGGAGTTCCACCATCCAGCAGGAAATTCCAATCCCCCCTACCATCTGTGGTCAGGAGCTAAGAGAGTGAAATTTGCCATAAAAGGAGCATATACTTGTTTCCCTGTCAATCACAGGGACACCAGCTATGAGCTCATGTATGTGGAAGAGGGCAAACAGCTCCTTTTTTCTAGTGTCCTCAAATTCTGTTATGATGAAAGGAAGAGGTTCAAGGTTTGTGAAGGCTTCAAACAGTTGCAAATTTAAATCAGAGCTCTCTACCCACCGGGTGCTGACTAGAGTTCGACCGATTCATCGGTTTTGCCAACTATTCAGCACCGATAGTTGATTGCTGGAACGAAAAATCCATACGGATAGTTTTTCTGGGTTGCGTAATACAGTACAAGAGCGGCCTCTAGAGGCAAATTACTGATACTACGTACAGTTTATTTGAAGTATCTTTTTTTGTATTAATTTTGGATTTAACTTATTTATTTGGAGTGTTAATCATTGTTTCAGTTAAAATGGGTATATTTTTCTTTCCCTAAATATTCATTAATATATAAAGAATTGCCACTGGGTCACAAAAATGTTCTGGGGAAAAATGTCTACAGATATGAGTGTGATCTGATCATTTAAGACATCTAAATGTTGCAGAATAATAATACACACTATCTGTAGACATGCTGATTGTATAAACATGTACATGCAGAAAGTTATAATATTAATAAAAAGAGAATTAAAATACATGGTGTAGGATTTTGACAGAACAGCAGATGAAGCAGAGGTTAAACACCTCACTGTGTCTCTGTATCTGATCATCATAAAAACACTAGACAAACTGTTTTAAATCTTTTAAAATGAATGATTTTATACTGATACATTTATTTATTGGTTACAGCTCATGGATCTACAGTGGAGTCTAGAACACTAGTTAGCTTGCTAGCCTCCACATTTTACTCACCATTGTGTCCTTACTCGTTTAAACCGCACTCAGTTTCGCCTTCAAGCTTTAATTCAGCAACAACAAACCAAAAACAAAACAAAAAAGACCCACAAAAACGCAGTCCTGCTCCTGGTCCAAATCTTTAGCAGATCCGCAGTGTAGCACATGTGATTCCGACGGCCATCTTTGGACTCAACCAAAAGCGCGACACGGAGGGGAAGTACAACAATATAACTGCGCTTTATACATTTCTTTGGGTTTGAACTGCATTATATGTAATCAAACGCAAATTAGAAATAACTTAATGACGTTTTAAGTTGTGGATGCTGTCATATATTGCTTGAGGATGTACTCAAAACAAACCCACGTCACCTATCTAACTGATGGTATAGTCGATAACGCGTCACGATTAAAAGCTGTTGCAAGGCGACCTCTAGCGGTGAAGAGTGAGAAGTTCATAACAACTATAGTTTTTCTTACAGTTTTTTCTCAGTTGCTTTGGAGCGTTTTTCAGATCAGAACTGAAATATTCTCACTCCATTCAACCTCCACGTCACTTGTGCACATCATAAACGCATTCTCTAGGTTTTTTTTTTTTTTTTCAAAATACATTATGCTGCTTCTCACCTGAATAGTTTTAACCCCTAAAACAACAAAGCATCAGTTCATTGCATAAATCATTGAATGCAAAATGGTTAAACCAGTTGTAAGAATATCATCTAAATTTATATCAATTTTTTTTGTAAACGTTTCTTAAATTAATAAATTGTGCATATCAATTATATATTACAATATGCATTTGCATATATACAAATATGCAGTCAAATAAATAAATTTGTGCTGTTAAAGTTTATAGATGCTAAACAGAAGAAATTCAGTCTCGTGGATTTTCAATTATTATAATCTAAACCATAGTTTACATCAGGAAATACTAAAACTGTATAATAATAATTAATAATAATAATAACAATAATAATAATAATACAATATATAACTAGAAATATATAAAATGAAGTATAGGATTGAACTAATAAAAAAACATTTAAAAAAAAATCTAATTGTTTAATTTGCATTATTTATTTGTCATATTTTTCTATTTATTTATTTGTCTTCTTTTATTTTCTTTTTTTTTGTAATTAAGTTTGATCTGTATTCATTGGTTTGTTTAGTTACGGCAAAATGGATTATTAATACAATTTACCTATTAAATAAATATACAATAAATGATGTAAATAAATGCAGCAATCAATTATTCAATCATTTATAAATAAATAAATAAAAATATTTAACATTTTTTTTAAATAAATATAAAAAATTTACATACAGAAATAGTCAGATATTTTAGATTCTGAATATCAGTAAATAATATAAAAATACAAAATAGATAATATTAATTAACTATAATTTTCTTTTAATATAATTATTGCTCTAATGGAATTTTTTTTTTTTACTGGATTGATGCATCCTACAATATTTTGCTATATTAAAATTATATTTCAATATATTATAATTGTATAATTTTTCCCTGATTAGTATGTTTGAAATCTGATGCAACATAAAGCAGCTTTATTCTGTTCATTCTGAAGAAAACATGTGCACAGGATTCTCACAATTTATGCCTTTTATTTTTATTCATTGATTTTCAGCACAAGTCAAAATCTGGAGAAAAACAAAAACAAAAACAATCTTCCCAGTCAGCCGAATAAAACCAAAGACTAGAACATGTGTAGAACAGGAGCAGATTTCTGAGTGTAAATCAAACATCCGGATCTTTAAATCTCTTAAAGTCTTTAAATCTGTAGTTGAGTTTTACAGAATGGTTCTTTAAGCACCACACACAGGGAAAAGGGGCGGTCCTTCACTCCTCCTCGACTTTCATTTCATTCCTTTCTTCCTTTTTGTTCATCTTCAGACGTTCATGGAGAGCATCAGAAACTGCAGAAGAGTCAAAGAAAACACATTCACAGGTATTTAGAAGTATTGAAATCTATTTAAAGTACAATAATATTTGATATATATTCATTAACATGTCAGATTATAACATGGGCACTTACTTGTGCAAAGTTCATGGTCACCTCGCCTCTATTTTTGGTGTCCAGGCCTTGAAAAACCCCTACGGAATAAAAAAAGAAGGAAAACAATTGAAAGATTTTCCAGTCGTTTTTCAGCTTTAGCACATTTAATTCCAGCTAATAACCAATCCATCATACGAGTGTGAGTGAGGTTTAATGTTATTTATATTAATATTTATGTAATGTATAATATTATTATAAGTGTCCAGGAATGTAATGTTGTGATAAAAGTCCAAATTTTTAATTTAAACTGATTGCTGATTGTTTTATTAACGTTTTTCTCAGGTGCTTTGGAGCGTTTCTGAAATATTCTCAAAACTCCTCGTTCAGCCTCCACATCATGTAGTCACTCGTGCTCATCATAAGAACATTTCTTGTTACTTTGATCAAATTGCGAACGCTTTTGTTCATCATTGAACTGATTGTGTGCGAGTGTCTGCTGTTTCCTACAGTATCACTTGTTTATGTTCATGTTGATCACAATATATTTTACTGGTTTCACCTGAATAGTTTTAACCTCCAAAAACATCTCAGCATCAGTTCACTGTATACGTCATTGAATGCAAAATGATTAAACCAGTCGTCATCATCTGTCATCTAATATTTCTATTAAACTTTTCTTGCAAATGTAGAATAGAATATAGAATAGCCTTTATTTGTCACATATACATTACAGCACAGTGAAATTTGTTCTTCGCATATCCCAGCTTGTTCAGAAGCTGGGGTCAGAGCGCAGGGTCATTCCATGATTCTGCGCCCCTGGAGCATAGAGGGTTAAGGGCCCTGCTCAAGGGCCCAAGAGTAAAAGCTTGGCGATACTGGGGCTTGAACCCCCAACCTTCCGATCGGTAACCCAGCGCCTTAACCGCTGGAGCTACCACTCCATGTGATCGATAGATAGATAGATAGATAGATAGATAGATAGATAGAGAGATAGATAGATAGATACTGTATGAGTGATAGATAGATAGATAGATAGATAGATAGATAGATAGATAGATAGATAGATAGATAGATAGATAGATAGATAGATACTGTATGAGTGATAGATAGATAGATAGATAGATAGATAGATAGATAGATAGATAGATAGATAGATAGATAGATAGATAGATAGATAGACTTTAACAGTCTACGATATGGTCAATGAAGATCGTTTAAATGAAATCAGTTCATTCATTCAGTAGGAATCTGAATGCACAGGCTACTCACGGAACATGTTCTCCAGTCGGACGATGCAGGTGAGATAATCATCGAAGTCGATTTCGAAATTTTCGTCTCCAAACCTCAACGCTACCAGCTGGAGCAGTTGATTATTCAGTTGCATTCCTTTAAAGAAATTTCCAGAAGCGTTAGTAACAGTGTGAAAAAGCCCCAACACAGAAGTCTAGCAGCAACAACACACAAATCAGATCACCTTATATGTGTTTTGTGTGTATATTGTATGGAACAGGCCCAAGCATTATAATATTTTTCCTCTTTCTCGTTTCCTCATAATCACCTCTTTATTTATTCTGTGTATTCGGCATAAGAGCATGTTCTCGAGGCAGCGTCATGGACAATAACCGTTTGTGGCAGCAAGCGTGTGAACGCTCACATGAAGAGAATTCATGGCCTCTTAAGACTTCCATAATATTGTGTTTTAGAAAACAAACCATCACACAGAAATAACCTGTAAAGCCAATCAGGTTCCCACTAAAGATCCTGAAGCTTGTGCCCAGAAAAGTGTGCAAAAACCCATACCCATGGCAAAAAGGCAGAACATCTGAGACCAAGACCTGCTATTCAAATCACCACAATATATCGATTTCACAAAATTAGAGCATTGAGCACTGTCTGATACTTAACCTGAATCCAAACATCCAAAATATTCAACATGATACTAGTGTTTTATGTAACAGTGTGAAAGATACTGTATGTTCATCAAGATCACCGTCTATTGCAATACCACTGATTAAGATTTCAAACAGAAAGTTTAAAATCTGTCTAAAATAATCTTAGTTGTGTTTGTGAACAAACTGCGTCCTCACCTGCTGCTTTGAGCACAGACCGGAGCTCGTAGGAGGACATGCGTCCACTTCGGTCCGTATCGAACGACAGGAACAACATCTGGTAAACAATTCGACAAAGCATGAGAGCAGAACAGACCAGTTTTTCCTCCTGTTTTCTTCCAACAGTAAAAAAACATATCGCTGTCTACATTTCTATCACTGTTTTTCTCAGTTGCTTCGCATTTTCTCGAATCATCCGATATTTTCAAACCAGTAAATGCATTTCTCAAAACAGCATTTCAGTAATTCTGTGTTTGTCACCAATTACATATTCTCCAGATTCACCTTTGACCTGTTTTAGAGAACTAGATGATCATTAGTCGATCTGATGCCTCACACTCGCCTTCATTAGTGACATTCAAGATTCATCTGCACAGTTCATTAATTCAAAACGGAAAAAAAAAAGTTTAATAGAAAATTTTATCTTCACACATTTTGCATTAAGTGACTTACGCAATGAACCGATGCAGAGATGTTTTGGGAGTTGAGACTATTCAGGTGAGAAGCAGTATAATATATTTTGTGGATATAGCATAAACAGATAATGTAGCAAACAGCAGAGAATTGTACACAATCGATTAAACAAATGTGCCAAAGCATTCGCTTGTTCAAAGCGACAAGAAATTGTTTTACGATGTGGAGGTTGAACAAGTAGTTTAGAGAATTTCATTTGTGATCTGAGAAACGCGCCGAAGCAACTGAGAAAAACTGTCTTATCTTATCTTAACTTATCTCTTAATGAGGTTCAATAGCTGTATATTATTCTATTATTATAAATTAATGTAAATTACAATACAATCCACAATGTCATCCTGTCCAACAGTTAGTATATATATATATATATATATATGTGTGTGTGTGTGTGTGTGTGTGTGTTGTCTAAAGCTGGGTAATTATATATTTCTTAGCTTTTAAGCCTTTTAATCTACTAAAGATCATTTATACATAACCTGTCTACAGACAAAAGTTTCTCAATAGTGTTTCAGATTCTCACCATCCATTTCTTCATCTTTTCCCAAAAGACCTTAAACTCTTGAAACTCAATCATTCCTGAGCCGTCAGACTTTCCTTCTGGTTAAGGAAAAAATCCGGCGGAATCGTATACAAAACAATGAAACAATTCATCAAAAGCATCAACCGTAAGTTGAATATCTGTGTATTTAAGGATACATCCATCAGGTTGATGATACTGTGACAGGTGTTCAGACTCACGCCATCAAATTTAATCTCTTTCCCTGTCACAGAAAAAGACCCAGAAATCTTTGTTAGCAAGGAAATTCACCAGGTTAGAATTAAAGCAGAATGAATCGTTTGAATGTGTCGAGTTAGAACTGAATACAGACTCACTTCTGCTCAGTACTCCGTTCAGGAGGTCCTGCAGCTCCCAGGCACTGATGGCCTGGTCCTACAAACACAAAGAAAGAACATCGATTATATAGCATTGAAGATGTTCAGACTGTCGGACCTAGAGTGCTGGTTAACTCTGGTTTAACTCAAATTTATATGAATATGATATGAATATGAAATACACTATCAAGCTGGGTGCCAAGGAATCACTAATCACTAATTCAAATCACATATGAAACGAAAGAAAAATCCATATAAGAAAATAAGACGGAGAAAAGTAAAGGCACTCAAAAAAAAAAAAAAAAAGAAAGATTTGTTGCCTTCTAGGGATTGTAAGATTCACATAGTTTCATCAGTGCATCGTACACAAGTTGGCAAGTTTGATACGTCGTTTTTAACACATTTGCATCGATAAAAAGCGAATCATTTTATACGTAGGGAGCGAAATATATGGTTACATGATGTACTACGACTTTAGAGATCGGAGAACAGTGCTGCATGACTTGGAAAGACGAAAAAGAACAGTCTGCCTGGGAGCTGTGAGAGTGTGGAGAGAGAGAGATAAGATGCACTGTTTAATCTACTGTGGCTAATAAATGAGTTTTACCTCAGGTTTTTTTAAATGGCTAAGTGTTGTGATCTCCCGAGTTTCTTCTCGGTGTTCAAACTGCGGAACTGATCGGCAGAACAAAGCCAAGAACCGACGAAAGTGCGTGAGGTAAAAACATTGAAGCTGGCTGGCGTATAACACCATGTGCGTTACATATATATATATATATAATTATTAGTATGCTCTATAGTTTTATTATTTAGAAAGTGACCAATAATTTGTGTGTATTTCTCCTCTCTAAACTGTTTCTCTCAGCACCGCTGCTGCTACGTGAATATGAAGTTTTACAACACTACAGAGACCGAGACGTGTCCTGAGAATAACATAGAATACAGATCAACATGGCAGAGGTAGAGCTGTAACTTTCTAATGACAGAACTGTATAAGAACATCTGGTTTTATTTCATCTCTTTTTTTTGTACTACAGAGGGTAAAAAAAAAAAAGATCAAAGTAAATTGATTTTCTGTCTGCTTGAACATATATTTATATATTAAGGTATATATTTTTTATACCTATAATTTAAATAGGCATATATTTATTAGGTTTGAACTATAAAGGAACAACTTACACACAATTCTTTTAAAAGCTCCATGAACAAGTCCCACAGCCTCTAGGAACCTTTCACATTAAACAAAGCATAATACCTAGACCTAAAATGAACGAAGTTTTGTCTTACCGAGCCAGCGATCTGTTCAAACAGCTTCCTCAGGCCTTTTTCCTCGTTGGTCTCTTCCTCAGGCTTAGACGGCGGTGGTGGCTACAAATCAACAGTGCTTTGTTATCTTTGTTCAGATTCCCAATAGTAAATGTAAATGATCTGGCTGGTAAATATGCGTAGCTTAAAATACACTTTCATTAGAAAGTACAGTGAAACGTATAAATTGTTTAAACAGAGCATAAACCTTATTCTCAATTTGTACAGGACTGATCTTTAGTCTAATTTTTTAATCTATTCCACTTGCAAAAAAGCTGTACCCTAGTGGAAAGAATGAAAACTTTGAGGTTAAAAGAAAAGAAAAAATCCACTAACTTCAGGGAGGTCAGCGTCGACGGTGGTGCCCATCTCCCTGTTCACACACAGGTCATTTAATCAGTATTTTAAGTTTAAACCTAAAGTTTATTCTATATACTTGTGAAACACAGATACGAGTTTGTATGTGGAATTTAGTGTAAAATTAAAACCATAAAACTGTATATTTCTATTTACCTAACACTATAAATCAAATGCCTATGAAGTCTAATTGTCATATTCACATGACTGTTTGAACTTTGAACATTCTTTAGAAATTGACACTATATTAACAAAAGTATTGGGACACCCGGCTTTGCAAAAACCCTTGTGGCTTAAACAAGCACACTCCAGCATACAAGGTGGTATCACAAAGTTTCGCCACAGAACAAGACTTATGAAGGTCAGTGCTCCCTGTGACTGTGCGTGCAGCCTTGTGCTGCCATCTGTTGGTGTGTTACAAAACTAGTCTTGAAACGTTTTGATACCACCCTCGAATAGTAGAAGATCTTCCCAGAGTGGAGGTTATTATAACAGTAATAAATAGAGACTAAATTTGGAATGAGATGTTCAAAAAGGGGTACATACCAATCTTATGGTCAGGTGTCCACACACTTTTGTGCATATAGTGTATATACGTATGCTCACCTAGCTATGGATAGGTAGAATGCATTTGAGAATGCTAATGTACATACAGTGCTCCGGCTTTGGTCTCAGAGAAGATCCGCACCAGGAAGTCTGCCTCCTGATGGGGTTGGAAAGTGGTGGGCACCAGCAGGTAGTTGCCAGGTGGAAGGACGAAACGCTCAGACACCTCACGTGCATTGATGTAGGTGCGGCTGCGTGCTTTCGAACCGTTGAAGCGGAAGAAATCCTTCTCAGCGTGGTCCTCGTTGTCTTGGCACTGGAGGCAAAAGGAGGACGATAAAGACTTTGAAACTCCATACTTTTTTATAAAGCGCCCATCAGAGTGATCTTCACACATTCAGACCTGGTAGATAGCGAATCCGATGGTCTCAAGGTCCAGCCCTTCCTTGCGCAGCCTACGTCGGTTTTTCTGCATGAGGGCCACGATGACGCTGCACTGATTATCGCTGTCTGCGTCTTCCAGCTTCAGCTTGAACTGAGGGTTCGTCCAAAAGGTGTCTGAGGAGGAAACGGGATATGAGGTAAATCAGGTGGTAAATAAAAGGTGTTGCAGCCTCACAAACACTTTCTGGCTCAGGAAACCAGCTCATTATTAAGTCTATCTCTAGAAAGATGTTGGGATGGTGAGGAGTGTGGAATTCCTTCATTGGCTGAGGGCAGTGGTGGATGAAGTACACAAACCATGTTCTTGAGTTAAAGTAGAGCTACACTCAATAAAATATAACTCCAGTAAAAGTAAGTGCTCCCTTTAAACTTTCAATTAATTAAAAATACAAAATGTAGTTGAGTAAAAAGATATTTAACTTTAAAATGTAGTGATGAAAAAGTTTCCCCAAATAGAAACACTCCAGTACAGATATGCGAAAAAACTACTTTACTTTTAATTTACATTTACATCATTACTGTCCACCAGTGGCTGAGAGTGAAAGTTGGACTCCTTCACTGGCAGGAGGTTTGGTAGATGTTCTCTAACATGGCTTTTACTACTCTTTTAATTTTGCTTAGATAATTGTGGCTAACCCTCCATTTTGCTCAGATAGCTGAGCCTGAACAACAAGGGTTTCTTAGAAGTTCATTGGACAGGCATTTATTTTCACATTTTAAACTGAAAAAAGTTTTTAACTTTAAAACATGAAAACCTAAACTCTGAGGTGTTTATAAGTACAAATTGAACGTTCCAAATTTTAAAAGATAGGACTTTAAAAGTTCTCTTGGAAGTCCATCTTACCGTTAACAAATGCTGTATGTTCAGTAATAATATCATTACACCCACCCCTCCTGCTTTCCTGAGGTAAAAACTTTCCATAACAAGCAGTTTTGAGGCTTGACTGATTTTCATTTATTACTGAAAGACTTTCCCTTACCAATGTAGTTCCTGCAGCCTCCAGCAGTGGAGCCCCGAATCCAGCTGCCGTCCAGTATGTTCACTACCCACTTCTTCTTGACATCGTCTGTCAGGGAGTCCGGACTCAGGTTACATATCTCTACCCTGTCGTAGTTTGCTTTGAAGTTTTCAAACTCCATCCTGCAACACAACAACTGGTGTATTGAATTTAGGGTTACGCAATCTGTGTGTGTGTGTGTACAGTATATACATAATATCTACACTCTGGAGAACTTAAGGATTCAGTTGTCCATTAAAAGGCTCCCTCATCAACAAGGGTTTTGTGCTACGTCTATATACGTATATTTTCCTTGACATTTTTGCGTGAATTGAGTTACAATTTCAACTCACAACCATCAAATCAGCTGCCCAAAGCTTTAACCACTGAACCTACACCCCCACTAAAACTCTTTCTGGAAGCCAGGAAACCTTAACTATACAAAATAAGATCCAGGGAATGAATAAAGACAGACATCGTGTACTGGATTCTTAGTTTTGTATGTAACATTTCAATTATAAACATAAATCCAAACAAAGCCTGGCTATCACAGAGTGGTTTTAAACAAAATGTGTGGAAGAGTTAGAGCAAAGCTTATACCAGAACTCTCCATCATCCGTGGCATTTTCGAGAAGTCTGGTCTTATCTGCTTTATCAACAGCACTCCACTCTCTGGAGCTGCAAGGAAACATGAGAACATTGGTTAGAACTTATTTCCATGATGAGTGACTTCCTACGTGTACGTTTTATATGTTGAAGCCATACAGTATAAACTCATCAAACAAGACATGTTTGGTGTCAATAACAGTGAAGAAATTCACTTGCTTTCATCGAAACTGCTCCATAGCCTATTTTTTTCTGGTTTAAATTGGAACTATACATTAATTATCATATCATTTACATTTTTGCATTTTGATACCAAATTGCACTGATGAATAAACTCATTGTGGTCGCTCAACATGACCGCTCTCTTAACTTTCCACAATAGGGGATGCCATTAGCTGTTAGTAGATCACAGGAAAGTCCTAAACCCCACACAACTCTTATTAAAGTAATAGATGGGGTTTGATACCAAACGATCGTTGTTCAAACAACAAATATGTCTTGGTGGATCGATAATTGTTAAATAATATGTTAAAAATCAAATTACAGTGGAACCCGGTTATGTCGATGTCCTAGGGGGTCGCCAAAAAGCATCGAGATAACCGATGATCGAGATAAATGAAAATCAAAATGGCGGCAATATATTAACGTGCTTGAAATTTCTTTATGTACATGATGTGCGTTAATAAATGAGAATGTACATGCACGTGTTTTTGAAGGGTTTTTTTTACACAACAGCGTTGCCGCGATTTGTTTGATGAAGGCATGCTATAAAAATACATACAGTACATGTTTATCTGTCATGAATCCACCTGCCACGCCCCCTTCGGCCCCCTTCAGTGTATCAGGTGCTTTCTCGGCCGCTTTCTCTGAAGCTCCCGGCTTCAATCACGCACATATGGTGCTCGTTTAGCATCATCACCAGCTCCTATTTAAACTTCCACACTCTCACTGTCCGTTATTGTTGGTATATGTTGGTTCACGGTGGTCGTTGTTATCGCTCATGTGTATCCCGGTACGTGTCTTCCCACCGGCACTCTCTCAACGGCTCTTTTCTTGCCGAAGCGCACCCCCCCCCCCCCCCCCGATCCTGCCGGTATTCATTCTATGCTTTTGCTGCTCATCACACGTTCCGCGCCGCCAAACGCGGCTTTCGCCTCCCGTTCATCGCATAACATTTAACAACAAAAGGCATATGTGCACTAACTAACAGCAGAGATTCACCAGTATACAATACAACACCTGTAGCAGCTGTAAGCCTTGATTTTTCCGACACTTCCGCGAGTTCTTCTGTGGCTGCACCGAGAATTTTTCCCCCCTTGTGCTCGAGATATCAGGGTTCGGCGACATAAAAACCGATAAAAAATGCTTAGAAAAAGCGAGAATTTGGCGGTTCCACTTCAAAAACGTCGACTTAATAGGGTTGTCGAGATAACCGAGATCGAGATAACCGGGTTTCACTGTATATACAAAATCGTTACAAAAGAAATTAGCGTCTAATCGCTAATATTTTCTCAACACTGGTCTTTTGTAGAAATGGTGACCAGCAAAGCCGTACTTATCGCTCCAGGGGCCGTTCCATTCCACCTGCCCCCAGGGGTTTCTGATGCGGATCAGTCGTACTTTCCCCCCTCTGTAGTTCACCTGGAGAAGAACAAAAAACACAGAATCACTATATTAAATTTCATTTAATCAGAATTTAATGCTACGTAAATTTAAAATGAGGGATTCGAATGAAAGCTGGTGGAATAACCTCTTCCAGGCCGGTGATGGAGTAGGCATGACCTTTGACCAGGCCTGTTACAGTCTGAGCTTCTGATTCGGCTGAACTGGTGATCTAGAGAGAAAGAGACAATATGTTACCATGGAAACTTTATATTTATATGCTAATCTGCAAACAATAATAATATATTTTCTTGATGCTGGATGTGGAAATGGGATCTTCATTGCAGGTGATTTGCGAATCAGGAATGCCAGGAAAGGTGAGTGTTAAGGATCCTATACCTGAGTGAATTTTAGATTAACGATCTTTCTGTGTTTTTAGGGAACAAGAGCAATTCAAAGAGGGGAGAGAAAAGCTCTGGGAGAGGGGAGAAAAAAACAATAAACAGTGAAAGTTGTGGGTTGGTAAGATTCACCGGTTCCTATCGGTGCATCAGCATAAAAATTAACAATGTGATGCATTGATTTAAAAAAATATGCCTCCTGATACGAATGTCAACTCGTATCTGATCTGTTGTAACATATCTGCGTGGGTAAAGAACGATTTATATATAATTATTAGGAGTTGTGCTTTACTTTTATTATTAAAAAGTGACTAGTGATTTGTGACCAATATTTGATAAGTAGATCGATTTCTCCTCGCCAAACTGTTTCTCTCAGCACTGCTGCTGCTACAGAGACTGAGGCGTGTCCTGAGAGTCACATATACTACAGATAAACATGGCAGAGGCAGAGCTGTAACTTCCTGGATCCAGAACAGGAAAAGAACATCTGGTTTTATTTTATCTTTTTTTTCGTCCTACAAAGGCCTGTTTTTTAAATAATGTCAAAAAAAGAAACCTTCTAAAAAAGCATTAAATTAGCTATTTTTATCCAGCTCAATATCCATATGCCTTTGGAAAACCTATAAAGCAAACCTACACTGTTTCTTGTCCAGTTTTTTAACCAAGTACATTAGTAATGAGAAATTCTTAGACTAAGCAGGAAGATGAACATGTAGTGCTCATGTGGAAATGTTCTCCCCATTCTTACATCTATAGAGCAGCCCATCATGGAGCCTCTCTCCAGCGCCTTCTTGAGGATGATGAAAAGATCTGCGGGAGCATTCTTGGTCTCGTACATTTCTCCGACTCCGCCGCTGAAGTCCTCCATGGCCTCCAGGGTGCTGCCTCCCTTCAGAGCCTCGTAGCTGCCGTTCAGTCTGGCACACAGACATGGTGCAGAATAAACTACCACTTCAAACCGCACCCGGTAAAAACACAAGGGACTTGAACGTGCAGTTGGTTTCTAATGAGGACCGTGTTATTCTTTTGGCCACAATCTGCTGGTCTAATTGGAAATAACTGGTCTGTTTAATTCCTGATTGTGTTTTCCTTTGAATCAGAACTGGGTGGGGAAAAATTCTTGTGTAAAGAAACTCTTGTGTAATTTTTTTTGTTTTCACCAATCACAAGGATGTCCTTCAACAAGCTTTTCTTGATCTTCCACATTTGCAAACTGGCAAGAAAACCCTAAGATTCTACTAGAAAGTACACTAATTAAAGAGCTACAGAGCTAACCCAGTCTGTGGCAGCTAATGAATATAAAGGAAACAAACTAGCAAACAAAAACAAACCTAAGCAAGCAAAAACTTTTAGTTAAACTGAGCGATTTTTATTGTGGTGAAAAAAACCTAATCTAGAAAATGAACTCAAAATAGCAAGTAAAACGTGACCTAGCAAGCAAAAGAAATCCTAGTAAATAAAAAACTTGGTGTTTGGTATTTAGTAAAGGAAATCGCACCTAGTATAGGAAATTAGGCTAATAGGTAAAAACGCAAGCTAGCAAGAAAATGCAACGCAATTAGAAAGTGGTACACAAGTGAAAAAAACACTAACTAGCAAGTCAAAGCAGACTAGTGAGAGAACGCTAACTTGGTGTGAAAGGTGATACCTTATTGGTCTTAAGGCGTTGGACTCTGCATTGGAAGGTTGCAATTTCAAGAGCAAGGCCCTTAACCCTCAACTGTTTAGTTGTAAGTCGCACTGAATAAGAGCATCTGCCAATTGTCGTAAATGTAAATGTTGTACAAGTGCAAAAAAAAGTATTCTAATAAATGATAGCAAACCGGAAAGGGAAAGATAACCTCAACACAAGTCTAATGAGAGAACAGGTGATAAAAAGCTAACCCCTCGAGAGAAAGCTTATCTAATAAGTGCTACACTACGAGGACAACAGTTACAGTGGGTGAACGCCAACTTGCGAGCGAAAGCAACTTTCGACGTACTTGGCATACGCCTTCTCCATCAGTGCGCTCCAGAACTCGTTGCCTTCATTCGAATGGAGATACACCAGCTTGTTCCTCACACACGGCAGCCTGTCGTCTACAACCACGTCCAGCCATCGGTTATGCTGCCAGAACTGTAACACAAACACAACATTAATTCAGATGCATTTTTAAGCATAATACTAAATCACCTCCGGGCTGCTAAACTTTACCTGGAAGTGGAAGATGCCAGCGTAGCCGTGATCAAAACTTTGTTCTGGTGGTACAACCCTCGACAGGATCTCTTTGTGCAGCGTCAGTGAGGCGATGGCTGCTAACAACCAGCAGTCTCCTACACACGCACAAACACACACATACACATACATTGACATACCCAAATGCTAAAAAGTGTCTCATTTCTAATTTCTATGACAGAATATTTAGGATCAGTGGGTGGCCTTTGACTTTGTTGGTGTCAAAAACCTGTGTGATGGAAAGAGCTTCCACTTAATGTCCAGAAAGCTAAGTCACTAGCAGTCTACAGTGACATCTAAAGATTTACTAGCAGTTGAATTAGCATTTATGCTAAAAAAAAAAAAAAACACTTTTCTAAATATATTCTTTTTTTCAGACTGATGGTATTCTTAGTCCTTGATCGTAATCGAAGAGTAAGGTTCCTGGGGTGCAGTCAGTGTTTACATTCACCCCAAAGGTGTCCAGTAGGGTTGGTGCTCTATAGCAGGAGATCTTCCACTACAAACCATGTAAATCATATCTTCATGGAGCTCGTTTTGTGCACAGGGGCATTGCCATGCTGGAACAGGTTTGGGTTTCCAGTCTGTTAACTGTTAGACTACCGCTGCTGAGATTTAATAATGCTGAACTGAATGCTGAATAATAATAATAGTAATAATAATAATAATAATAATAATAATAATAATAATAATAATGCTGTTTTAATGCTAAGTAAAGGCTTAAGCTTAATTTTTAAAACCTTTCTTTACAGTTTCCTAGTTCAAGTGAAGGGGAAATTTCATGCTTCCAGAGACTTTAGATACAATTGTGTGCCTTCAGGTTTGTGGGAACAGTTTTGGGAAGAAGCACATATGGGTGAAAAAGGCAGGCATCCCAATACTTTTGTCCATATAGTGTGTGTGTTTGAGCACTGCGTCAAAAGTAAAGACACAGATTAACATCTGCTCACCCAGCTGTCCTTGACATATGTCTGTCCTGTCCGCTCCTCCGACAATGAACTTGGGATCTTGGCAAATTTCCTACATTAGAGAGAGAGAGAGAGAGAGAGAGAGAGAGAGAGAGAGAGAGAGAGAAGGAAAGAAAGAGAGAGAAGGAAAATAAGGAAAAACAAATGAATAGGGTTGATTTGGTGCAACTGGAATGCTGTTAAAGTGCATAGTTGTGAGGAGACCAGGGAGGGACACCTGCAAGGTGTGGTTGCATTTTTACTGCTGCGATCAAGCGGTGATGGAGTGTGAAAAAAATGACAAACTGTCTTTCTCACACACACACACACACACACATACACTCACACACACCTCCACTGACAGGTGAACGCCCAAGTGAAAAATGTGGTTCAACAATCATATGCGAGGAAACTATTACAGTTATGTTGTGTATCAGTATTTCTAACTACAACTTGACCAAAGCCTCTGAAGAAGATGGAGAAGAAGACGAAGAAGAAAAATTAAAACCACCACCCGAAACAAAAAAGAACGATTCGCTGCGTAAAATTGGGAATGTACAGTCTTGCTAACTTGCTAGCCTTCCTTTACCACCATGTTAGCATGTCAGGGTCGCCTGAAGTAAACAGTGAATCTTTATTTATTAATTCCGCTACACAAGCTCTAAGAAATTATTGGAAAACATTACTGAGAAGTGCTTATCTTTGGTCACAGTGTGTGTGTGTGTGTGTGTGTGTGTGTGTGTGTGTGTGTGTGTGAGACCTCATGACTCAGCTAGCCACTGGTTTATACTTGCATAATTAAACAGTGTTAACTGGCAGCTTCTGATTTCACACCACTTCCATACGTTTATGGACACCTGATCATGAGAACATAAACATCTCGTTCCACATTTAGTCTCCATTTGCTCTTATAATAAGCTTCTCTCTTCTAAAAGATGTTTCACTAGATTTATGTGGAGATTTGAGCTCATTCAGAGCCACACAAGCATGTTAGTAAAGTCAGGAACTGATACAGGTGAGGTTTTGTTTGCCTCCAACTTTGTGGGAATATTTTGTGGAAGAAGCACATATGTCAGGTGTCATAAGATTTTTGGAAACACTGTGTAGTAACAAATCTTGGAAAATAAAAATGCCAATATTTACATATTTGTATTCTTTTTTCCTGACTGATTGACTGAACCAGAAAAACTTGTCAGAGTGAGAGAAGGATAAGGTGAAAGAGTAAAAAAAGAATGTGGGTTGCTTTATTCAGTAACATATTTACAGTATCTCTAACTGTCTGTAATCTGATTACCACGAGAAGTATTTTAAACCATTTTAAAACATAACCTAAGAAAAAAAAAGAAAAAAAATGTCTATAAAAAGCAGTTTATTGTGAATTATAATGGAAGTTTAATGGCAGCTACTGAACTCATTCTTTACTGTTAATGAATATTTATGCAAAACACACATTATCTATCTATCTATCTATCTATCTATCTATCTATCTATCTATCTATCTATCTATCTATCTATCTATCTATCTATCTATCTATCTATCTATCTATCTATCATCTATCTATCATCTGTTTATCTATCTATCTATCTATCTATCTATCTATCTATCTATCTATCTATCTATCTATCTATCTATCTATCTATCTGTCTGTCTGTCTGTCTGTCTGTTTGTTTGTCTATCTATCTATCTATCTATCTATCTATCTATCTATCTATCTATCTATCTATCTATCTATCTATCTATCTATCTATCTAGCATAATTTATCTATCTATCTATCTATCTATCTATCTATCTATCTATCTATCATCTATCTATCTATCTATCTATCTATCTATCTATCTGTAAGTCTGTCTGTCTGTCTGTCTGTCTGTCTGTTTGTTTGTCTATTTAGCATAATATAATATCTATCTATCTATCTATCTATCTATCTATCTATCTATCTATCTATCTATCTATCTATCTATCTATCTATCTATCTATCTATCTATCTATCTATCTATCTATCTATCTATCTATCTATCTATCATCTCTAGCATGATATACTTGGATATACTACCTGAATATACTATCTAACTATTCCAGCTATTCCTATCAGAAGGTGTCCATCCTATCGTACGTAAATCGCGAGTCTGAATACCTATGATGCCACAGCTTTTTGTAATTAAGAGCATGGCGAGCAAAATTTGCTGTGCTCTGGGTGGGAGGGACACGCTCCATCTCCTGTCAATCACAGCAGCACGAGGTTCTGATTTTCCTTTGCCCCCATTGTGTTATGCTTCTCTTGTCATGCAGCTTGAGAAGAAGTTTGAAATGATATTGCTGGCTGGTTTTCACATATTTCACATATTTCAAAGAGAACACATGCCCCAGTCAGTACAGTAGTAGTGTTGTATGATAAAGAAAAAGCAGATAGGTAATGAGGATACTGGCAGAAAACTGCTTTTTGCCACAGGAGATCCTTCATACCCATTTCATAGCACTGATATTTCTTGAGATATTAACCTGTTTAAGTCAAACAAGTCTAAAAAATCCAAACAGTAATTCACAGTTATGACAGCTGCTCTTATCCAGAGTGACTAATATTTATTCTATTCATACTTAGCAGCTATGGGGTTAAGGGCCTTGCTCAGGGGCTCAGCAGTGGCAGCTTGGCAGTTTTGTGGCTGGGATTTGAACTTACAACCTTCGGATCCAAAGTCCAATACCAAAACCACTAAACTACCACCTTGCAAATGAAATGCAAAGTAAATGAAATAACTTTGATAATGGTGGGTTGTGATTGGCACCAATGGAAAAAATCCTTTTATTGTCCACGGACTTGGATCACAGGACCCAACTTTGGTGTTAGAAATAAGGTTCATCATCCCTGAAAAAGGCTTAATCTTTTACCTGAATCCTGAAAAATGCTGAATCTTTTTCTAAATTGTGAAATTCGCTAAATCTTTTCTTGTATTCTAAAATGTTTTTTAACATATTTTCCTGAATACTGAAAAGGGCTGAATTTTTTCTTCAACCCTGAAAAGAAAAATTTTTTTTCCTGAATCCTGAGAAGGGCTGAATCTTTTCTTGAATCCTAAAAAAGTTTAAATCTTTTCCTGAATCCTAAAAAGTTTCAATCTTTTTCTAAATCCTGAAAATGGATGAATCTCTTCTTGAATCCTGAAAAGTTTTACATTATTCCTGAATCCTGGAAAGGGCTGAATAGACTCTGCTGTTGAATGAATTGGAGTTTCTGACTAATCCTGGATTAGTTGCTGACTAACTTGGCTATGAGTATGAAAATGAGCTGTTAGGGGATTAGGAGCTACACATGGGTCCTCCTGCTTTTCTCTCATGGTCCAGGATGTCCAGCGTCACCTGTCTGGCATTGACAATGTTCCAGTTACCAGCCTGAAACCTTTACACTATGTTACAGTTTTTCTCAGCTACTTTGGAGCATTTTCTTGAATCATCATTTATATTTGCAAAACAGTAACTGCATTTCTGAAACCAGTTTGTACAAACTGTACAACACATTGAATTTCTTGCAAAAGCCTGAACTTTTCTCAAAATCCTTAGTTCATCTCTCAACAGTAAGTATTTATGTCTGTGAATGTCTGATCCTTTTGCTATTCTTTACAAACGATATCATCACACTGTTTAGTCGTGAACAGTTTCAGTATTTTCTGATGTAAATTATGGTTTGGATTCCAATGATTGAAAATCACAAATCTGAATTTCTTCTGTATGAATTTTAACAGCACAAACGTGCACATTACTGTATGTGCTGTATATTGATTGCAAAAGACTGAACAGGATACACACTTTTACTGCACTGTACTAGTGTTCGTTCATTTCCTGTTTTTATCCATTTTCAAAAAGTGTAATTCTGTGTTTGTCAGAAAATTGAGGGTTCACGAGATTCACCTTTGACCTGTTTTAGAGAACAAGTCGATCATTGGTCGATCTGATCCCGTTCACTCGCCTTCATTAGTGACATTCAAGATTGATCTGCACAATTCAATTCAAAATACAAATGACAAAAAAAAAAGTTGAACATAAAATTCAAGCTTCACACATAATAACAACTGGTTTAACTATTTAGCATTCAATGACTTATGCAATAAACTGATGCCTAAATGATTTGGGGGTTAAAACTATTCAGGAGAGAAGCAGTATAATATATTTTGATCAACATGACAAACTATTGTTGATGTAGGAAACAGCAGACATTTGTACACAATCAGTTGAATGAATGTACCCGAGCGTTCGCAACGCGATCGAAGCGACGAGAAAATGCTTTTCTGATGTGCACAGGTGACGACATGATGTGGAGGCTGAACAATTTGTTTTGAGGATTTCATTTCTGATATGAGAAACACTCCAAAGCAACTGAGAAAAACTGTAGAACCGCATGCATTTGGTCCAAATGACTAACCGAATTGACGATTGACCTCTGAAACTTTTTACGAAACCTGTAACTGTTTCACCATAACGTTTCTTGACACCTGATGATAATAAAACACATCGGCTTCCCGTTTTCAGCGGTGCGGGTTCAGTACGTACCCCGGGCCTTTTCCATTCGAAGTTAACAGGGACACTCTGGCTGTAGAAGAGCGATGATCCCGTGGCGGGGAAATCAGGATCCTCGAACAGCTTCTTCCTCTGCAGGCATTCCTGCCTCAGCTGCTCGTAGGTCTTGCCATCAGCCTGCGTGCTCTCGGATTGGATCTTGTTGCCCGAGGCACCGAACAGAGTGGAAGCAGAAGGCATCCTCACACCTGCTGCAAGATACACGAGCGAAGAGAAGACGATACCTGACGAGGGCCTGACGATGCAAAACTGTGTGACTGACACACAAGCTCACTGTGCCTGAGCTGACTGACGCCCAGCTGTTTGTGTATATGTTCATATATGTGTGTGTGTGTGTGTGTGTGTGAGTGTATAGACAGGCTTGGCAGGTTGTTTAAACTTCTGGAAGAAAAACTGGTTTGACGTCCCGAGCGAAAGTCACCACACCTGAGACACAGAGAAAGACACTCCCCTGAGGCGTGAGAGCTACGATGAGACATGTGGAATGCTGTAAAGTTACTAAAGGCTCCATCACCTGACAGGAAACTATAAGGATTATCAACACAGATTTCCTGCTTATTTAGTACATAAACCATTATATAGACCTGAATTATGAGTACCTGAGATGGATCTACGTTAGAGCACATGGGATGCTTGGGATCTGGATTTGGGAGATAGCAGACTATCTGTTTTGATAAGATAAAACCATATAAGTCACAAGTACGTCCCCGAGTGGAGAGCAGTCGTGAACTGGAGTGATGTAGCTGAGGTTGAGGAACTGTCCGAGCTGACTTTTCTGTTTGTGATATCCTGGGTTTCCTGGGGTGTGCTCTGGCCACGCCGACTTCAGATTTAAAGACATTTTTGGAGCACTGAACCGCCGATAGTGGCATTCTGATAAGAAAATAACACACACACCGCTCATATTACATTTTTAAGAGTCTGCTTGAAGATCAGTCAAGGAAAGTAAAATTTCTCCATTGATAAGTAAAAACTAAAAAAAAGGAAAAACATTTTGACTTAAATATGAAAAGTAAAAGTGGGGATCCATGAGAACTACAAAATATGGAAAAGTTTTGTGGAGTCCTGAGATTTCTGTGTGCTTCTTTTCAAACTTTCCATTCAACATGTACTGCCCAATTGCTGCTGTAATAATGACTTCCACTCTTCAGGGAAGATGTTCCACCAGATTATGGGGTATGCTTGTGGAGATTTATAAATTAATCAATAAACAAAAAAATATCTACAGACAAATAAATTAATGCATAAATGAAAGAATGAATTAAAAACACAAATAAATACACATACATACAGACAAATCGATAAATAAATGAATAAACAAACAGGCCAACAAATGAATATACAAATAAAAAAATTCAACAAATAAATAGACAGACAGGCAGATCAATTAAAAATAAACAATGTATAAATGCATAAAACATTAACTAATTGATTAATTAATTAATAAAAAAGGAACAAATTAACAGACAAATAAATAAATAAATAAATAAATAAATAAATATACAAAGAAAGAAAGACTTGTAAAAAAATTAACCCAAATTCCTGAGAAATCAATAGCAGACTAATATCATCTGATATGAAATTTTTATTAAAAGAATGCACAAAAATTGTACAAAAAATTTAATAATAAATCTGATTTAAAAACATTTGCATCTGCCATTCGCCAACAACCCAAATAAATGCTGTTCCTTCAATGTGGAGCTTTTATACAGTACCATTTTAAAATATTTCTTACATATATTTTTCTCATTTTAGGAAAAATATCCGAATTGTTCGATCCGATTCGCATCCAGAACATAATCAGTTATAAAATCAGCACATTTGAAGAAACCTTCATCAAAAAACAAACTTTGTCGCCTTCTGAGCGCATTCCACAAGACGACCTTCACCATCATAAAGAGAAAATAAAGCAGTTTGCGTTTCTCTGGATGGTGCCACACCCATCCCCCGTCCGCACAGTCAAAGCCGAAAGAAACAAAACATCTTCTTTAAAACGTGTGATACTATCAGAATCGGCTTCACGGCTACGTGTTCGACATGTTTTTCCTCTTTATACAGTACCTCCTCGCCCTAATCGCTACCGCCGACATGCTGCCAAGAATGTACAGCACGCGTGGTTAAAAAGGCATCTTCACCTCTGATGTTCTTACTCATCCGCATGCTATTTTAATCCGAACGCATTCTCGATTACATCCATTAACACAAAACTCTGTTACTGATACCACTTCATATATACACTATAAGCACAAAAGTGTGTGTTTTTAAACACCCCATTCCACATTTACTCTTATAATAAGTTCCCACTCTTCTGGGTAGATGTTCCACTAGATTTTGTGGATATTTGTGCGAGATTTCATTCATCCACAAGGATGTTAAAGTCAGCTAGTGATGTAGGTGAGGTGAGGAGGCCTGGGGGTGCAGTCAGCATGAACAATTCATCTAAAGGTGTTCAGTGGTGGACAGTAATGAAGTCAATGTAATTCATTACCGTAATTAAGTAGCTTTTTTGTGTATTTGTACTTTTGGTGAAGTATTTCTATTTCCTTTCACTTTGACTTCAGTCAGATTTCTTACTTTTTTCACTCAACTACATTTTGTGAAATCGGTCATAACTTTTTATTTCAACAAGAGACAGTGGCAGTGAGTAAAAGACAGGAGGTGGCGCTGGAGGTAGCAGAGCTGAAGATGTTGAGGTTTTCGTTGGGAGTGACGACGATGGACAGGATTAGAAATGAGTTTATTAGAGGGACAGCGCATGTAGGACGTTTTAGGGACAAGGTGAGGGAGGTGAGATTGAGATGGTTTGGACATGTGCAGAGGAGGGACATGGGGTATATCTGTAGGAGAATGCTGAGGATGGAGCCACCAGGAAGGAGGAAAAGAGGAAGACCAAGGAGGAGGTTCATGTATGTGGTGAGGGAAGACATGCAGGTAGTTGTTGTGAAAGAGGCAGATGTAGAGGACAGGGGGGTGTGGAGACGGATGATCCTCTGCGGTGATCCCTAATGGGAGAAGACGAAAGAAGAAGAAGAAGAATCAGGCTCGGTTTAGAACTTTTGATTGGTTTCTACTTATAACCAATATGCAGTTCAGCATCAGTTTAACAGCATGCAGAACATTTGGAGAGGAGTAAATGATGGAAGAAACTCCTGACTCCTGAATTTGTGTGATTTTTTTTGAAGCAACTGAAAAGAAGGTTTTGGTGCTGTTCAGTGTGCTCGTGTGCTATTGCACGATTTTATAGCAAATTTTATTGTCATAGCAACAAACAGGGCGATGTAATACTTATAATGAAGCTTAAAAAAAAAAAAAAAAAACCACACACCTGACTTCAGACATACACGTTTGCGTTACGGGTAAACTGCAGAGTTTATTCTTTATTCTGAGACGTTGTGTGTCGTCTATTTAGCAAATGTCTCTGAGCAGGATTTAAACTAATTCGTATGCGCTCCTATAATAATATATACATACATATTATAACATCGATACAAAAAATAGCTTGAAAAATTTCAGAAAACAGGAACTGAAACAACACAAATTCAGAGTTTCAAATGAGAAGTTACAAATAGCTGCTTGAAAGAAACATGAGTCTGATAAAGGAAAGACCGATCGCTCCATCGGATAAACATGGAGACGTGAGTGGGGACTATTTAGTGCAAGGCTGAGATCGTCCGGGTCTCGCTCTCACTGCTCCTGTTTCTCCTGCGCTGTCCCGGTGACCAGCAGCAGATTGCAGGCGGTGAACTGGACGTTAAGGACGCTGCTTGTCTCGCCCATGTAAACTCCGACCAGCTCGGGGCTGGAGCCGTCCGGAGGCACCGCCCCCCCGCCCCCGGCGTTCCGTACGTCCCAGACCCGCACCGAGTTATCCAGAGCTGCTGAGGCAATAAGGGAGCTGTCCGGGCTGAACGCCAGGCTGGTGATGGCACCCGTGTGTCCACGCAGCTCCTTTAGGACACCACCTGCTGCCAAGTCCCACAAACGCAACCGCTGGTCCTCACCTGCAGACACCAGATACCTGTGAAGGGGAGAAAGGCATGAATGTATGACAATAGCAGAGGTTGAATGATTTATCAGTTTAGCCGATTTGATTGATGGAACTATCGGCAAAAATCCATAACGATAGTTTTTCCGGGTTGTGTTTAAGAAGGTCCGCTGTCCTTATACAGTACGACAGCGGCCTAAATGCTTCTAAAGCATTTATTAACTTCAGTTAAAGCGTTTCTATTTAAATCCATAAATCCAAACAGAAATGCTTTGAATGGCTATCTTAAAATGTCTTCACCTTCGCCAGGGCATTGAAATGACATTTATCTTTTGTTAATAGTTAGTTAGTTACACTATAATTTTCTGCCATGTCAGCTACTCTTTTGTTAATAAGGTTCAGTTTTATTTTACATGGAGTGTTATGTTTGTTTTTGCTTTGTTCCGTCCAGTATCCATTTTAAAAACTCTGATTAATCGGTTATCGGCAAGTACGATCCAACCTGGCTATCGGTATCGGGAAAATCCATTCTAGAAAATAGTTCCAAATATGGTCTTATTTTTAGTTCTGTCCAGAACAGTAAAGAAAAAAAATAAGAAAATTTCACACATCCATATACAGACATTGCTAATGTTTTTTTTTTTTTACGACACTAGATATGAGTTCTTTTTGTGTCCAGCTTCAAGACTTTGAGTTAAAAGCAGAAAATCCTGACAATTGCGCATATCGAGGGAGTGAATAAATGAATGAAGGATGGATAGAATTTATTAATGACTCAATAAATTGAACGAATAAATAAAGAATTATCTTGTGTTTCTCAAATGCAGACATTTGCTAAAGTATGCTGCAATAATTAAAACAGTAAAGTAGAACATTTCTTTAGAAAATTAAGCGTAACAGACACACACACGTATATGCACATCTGTACTACTCAAATGGGGTCTAAATAAAATATAAAAATGTGTTAAACCCCATAATTCTGTATTTTTCTGTTTTTATTTATTTTGCCTTATTAAAAATTTGTTTTAACCTTTTTTTTTTTATATTTACTTATTTTTTTTCTTTTATTTACCATAAAAAAATAATAAAACAAATTCCTTGTAAGTGCAAACCCACTTAGCAATAAAACTCAAGATTCTTTCTGATTTCAATGCAAACTATTTAATTACATTTATCCATTTATTTAATTGTATTCAATCAATTAAATTTGTACCAATTTAATCAATACTAAATTTAATCTATTTAATAAAAAAGTGTATGCATTATTTTGATTTATTCTATTACATTTTTACGTATAAGATTTTTTATTTTCAACTGTTCTGAAAATGTAAACTGTTGATGTTCACAAATGTTAATAATAATAAACAACGTATTTATAAAAAGACAAAAAAGAAAAAAAAAAGATATTTTTTGCATTTCTTCCCCAATGACTATACTCAAATTGAACCAAAGTGTGACTTAAAAACCGATGTACAGATATATATTTTGGTGTCTAACCTGCCATCAGGTGAGAAGGCGAGGGCCAGTACGGGACCCCGGTGTCCGGTTAGCAGGCGTACTGATCCCCCGTGTTGCGTGCTCCAGAGACGGACGGTCCTGTCGGTGGAGCCTGTAGCGATGTAGCTGGAGTTGGGATGGAAGCGCACGCAGTCGACGTCGGCCAGGTGTCCGGCGTAAAGTCGCAGCGGGTGAGCACGGGCCGGAGTCCAGAGACGAGCCGTGGTGTCGCGCGACGCTGTGCAGAAGTACAGGCCGCACGGACTCGCCGCGATGTCCCACACGGGGTAGGCGTGTCCTCGGTATACGGCAGCGTTGCTGAAACCGCGAAGCTCCCAAAAGCGCACGGTGCAGTCCTCCGAGCACGAGAGCAGACCCGCGGAGTCGTGCAGGAACGTCGCGCCGTACACGGGGCCGCTGTGGCCGCGCAGGGTCTTCATCTCGCTGCCCGACTCCTCCTCCTCCGTCTGAGTCAGAAACAGGAAGGACGGCTTTAGAACATCGTAAATACGCACCCGCAATATCTGAGACGTCTCACTGCGTCACTCACCTCCTCCTCCACAAGGTCGCAGGCGAGGCGTATTTTAGACACGTTGGCCCTACAAGGTCCTGCCTTCAGCTTTCGGGCTCGGAGGCTCCACAGCTTGAGGGCAGAGCTGTCGAAGGCAGCAGCCAGCAGGCGGCTATCGGGCGACACCTCTGCAGCATTCAGAAGCTGCTCAGTGTTTTCGAAGGCGTAGAAGCAGACGGTGGTGAGGGACGGAGGACCCTCGCGAACCCGCCTGATGCTGTCCTGGAGTGCCTCCAGGGCGGCCTCATTCTGAGGCGGTAACCCTGCCGGGACATCCACCGACTCTGCCCCGTCTGACCCGTCCACGCCCAACCACCCGCTGGAACAGGAAGTGGAAGTGGAGTTTCCTGTCGTCAGCCCCGTCCCGTTGAGCTGGTAGTCGGTGCGGCGCACAGCAGAAACTTCCACCTGTGGAGCACATTTTCATTCGTACACCTGAGAATTTATTAATAATAATAATTATAAACCGGTTTTCATTGAAATTATGAAACCAGATTTCCAGGTGAGGTGCTGTGACCTGTAGGTGTGTGCTGAGCACCCTGCAGAGGGCGCTATTGTCGTCACTCTGGAGGTAGCGCAATAAGTAGGTGTAGGCCTCATCGGTCAGCTGCACCACGTACTTGTGCTCCAACAGAGAGCTCAGTTTGGAGTTGGAGGCCACGTCCTACACAAACACACACACACACACACACACCACACAGGATTGAGGAGGAAAGCAGGGGAACGCAGATATAAGTGAAGTTCAATTATGAACCATGTTGTTTCAGCCGCTGTTGTCATGGTGATCGACCTGTGGTATGGGTTGCTGTCGTCATAGTGACTGACCTGTTGTATGGGTCACCGTCAGGACCTGTGGTATGGGTTGCTGTCGTCATGGTGACCTATCTATTGTATGAGTCACCTTCAGGACGCCCATTCCTCAGGTCAGTTACAATGAAGGTGACGCCCATATGTCAGGACAGCACAGGCAAAGTGCATCCACTTCACTGTTGTCATGGTAACTGACCTGAGGTACAGATCAGTGCCAACATGTCAACCAATCCGAGATGCACATCGTTGTTGTCGTGGCGACTGGACCACAGTGTTCGACTGGTCTGTTGTTCTGTCCTTATTATTTTGGAAATATGACCCATGTGTATCAGGTGTCTTGTCGTCATGACAACTGCACAGAGCCGTGAGAATCTGACGTGAAGGCATCTTTTTTTGTCCCAAGCCACTATGACCGAGCAACCCCCCCTGTCCCCTGCCCTGATGTGTGGGGGCTACGACGGTGTCGATGTTGCCATGACTGACCTGCGGAGTGACGATTCCTCTGAGATGCTCCACCATGGCTCTCTGCTCGGCCTCCTGCTGGAAAGAGGAGTGGAAGCGGCTGAAGAAGGAGTCTACCGCCCCCTTCAGGCCACAGCGCGCCATGTCCAGGTGCAAGTAGATAAAGAGAGGGAAAAGTATGGCGCTCGCCTCCCTGCCCAATGGCACCTCGGCCTCTGACACACACACACACACACACACACACACACACACACACACACACACACACACACACACACACACACACACACACACACACACACACATACAGCATTAACACAGCATCCACTGCTCCATCCCTCAGCTTTTAACCATGAACCCAAGACCACAAATTGGCGAGTTAGCTCTCTTCATTCCAACAGCGACACCAAACTTACCCAGCAGGAAGCTGCGTAACCTGGAGAACTGAGTCTCGTACTGCTGAGGGTCTGACTGGCACGGAGCTGCAGAAACCACGTTCCCGCAGCTGGACTCTGTCTGAACTGCAGAAAGAGAGAAACAGAAATTTATCATGCACAGAGAACAACCAGTTTTTACCAGTTTGGTGAAGGTTTTCTGAAGCAGTTGATCACTTTTACAGACAAGGTTCATCTGGGGGTTTGTCCTGCATCTAGAAGTGCGAGATCAGTGTGTGTGGACTAGAGGTCGACCGATTTATCGGTTTTGGCGATCAATTGTCACCGATAGTTGACTGCAGGAAACTATCAGCAAAAATCCACACTGATAATGCTGAGGGAAAAATCTGGATTATTCCTGTGATGTATGTTTAAAATAAATTTTGCCGATGTAATTAATGTTGTTAATTTTAAGATTGGCTGTGATATATATTACATCCCTGTCCTCGTATATATGCCTACAATTTTATATGACCTATTTAATAAATATAGACTAGAAGCATTGAAATTATTGATACAATCTGAAGACTATTTAATATTGCTGTTTAATAAAAATCAAAAGTGTAAACTATATCGTAATTGAACTAGAACACAAAATAAGGCAGAACCTAAATATCAGGGTCAATTCAAGTCAAATTTAGGACCTTCATAAGACCATAAAGAATTAAATTTAAGACTTCAGCTGTTTTTCACGTAGCTGAAAAATAAAATCCGTTTTACGTCTGCAGTACGATCTGAGAGAACTTTGCTCCAACAACAGAAATCTGATTGGCTGTTGGTCTCATTAGTAGTCATAATACAGCGAATTGTATTTGTTCGAACAGAAGAACGAACGACAACGACCACAGGAACTAACAAACCAAAAACCTTCTCAAGTGCCTCAGGAGCATTTCGATGAGAGAAAACGTTACATAAACATCAGTCATTAAGACCTGTTTTTAAGGTGCAAAACAGGCGTATTTTATTTCACGGGGAAAAAATTCAATTCGAATTTGGATAAAAGTATTTTTAACATTTTTAACTGAATCTTTTTTTTTTTTGTCCAGAGAATATAAGGACTTAACGTTTATTCTCTCTCTTTCCTCCGCCATTTTTGAATGTATGCCACAATCTTTCAGAACAACAAAGAGATACAAAGACAAAAGTTAAAAGGAAGGGTGAACAACGCTTTGAGTTCATGGGTGGTTGGGACACGATACTGCAACTTAAATGCTTCAAAATGGCTTCCAAATATCTGTTCACTGTAGTAAACACAATTATAGATCGCTTTGATTGCCATTTTTATGGTTTCTCCTCCTGTAACCTTCTGTACTAGAAGAAGAACAGACGCAAGGCATTAACTGTGTGAGAAAATCTTAGATCGATTAATTTGTTTATCTACTCAACCTTCTCTTCTTTTGTTCAATAAAAAATGAATATGCATGATTGTGTCTAATAAATCCCTTGGGTGAAACGGAATTTCACGTTTCTTTGAGATTTGACATGACATACAAAGCTACCTAAAATTGCGATTTCGATAAAGCGTATAAAATTTTACTAGGACTGGCCTCATTTTATTTTAAAAGGTGGATTTCCACGACAATAGTTTTTCCGGGTTGCGTTATACAGCACGAGAGTGGCCTCTACAGGCGAATCACTGATGCTACATGCTGTTTATTTGTCTTTTATTCTTTTTGGATGTAACTATTTTTATTTGGAGTGTTACTTATGGCTTCAGTTTAAATGTATCTCTGATTTATTTATATTATAATTAATATATTGACTTTATTTAGCACTTTTTCATGATTCAGTACTGTTTTTTGGGGGGGTTTATTGGCATGAGGCCCGGCTGCACTGTTTCACATGCACGATAACATGGTACAATACCCATGAGGTGCGCTGCCATATCCTCTGTAGATTGAGACAACTTGGTCCCTTTCAGCGAACCGTCCACGTCGGCATACTGGCGTCTCTTCAGGTACAGCGCCACGGCGTGCTGGATCTGCTCCGTCCGGCCGCGCTTCATCACCTGGCAAAAGGAAAAAATATATATGATATACCGAGCACCATGGAAAAGTTTTAGGCAGGGGAAAAATGCCTAAAATTGAGAAAGTTAAAAAAAAAAAAAAAAGCGTTCAATAAACAAAATGGTAAACAAGCAAACAGAAAAGAAATCTGGGTAAAAACAGTATTTGGTGTGACCACTCTTCAGCCTTCAGGTCTTACTTGTGCAGGTAAGAAAGTTTATTCGTCTCAAAGAGCGATTCCTTCATTCTAAACGAGTCTTTAATGCGACTCAGAAGAACGAGTCATCTCAAAGAGCGATTTCTTCATTCTGAACGAATCTTTAATGCGACTCAGAAGAACGAGTTATCTCAAAGAGCGATTCCTTCATTCTGAACGAGTCTTTAATGCGACTCAGAAGAACGAGTCGTCTCAAAGAGCGATTCCTTTATTCTAAACGAGTCTTTAATGCGACTCAGAAGAACGAGTCGTCTCAAAGAGCGATTCCTTTATTCTGAACGAGTCTTTAATGCGACTCAGAACAATTCATTCATTCTGAACGAGTCGTTTCAAAGAGCGATTCGTTCATTTTCTACTAGACGCACATGAGAACAAAGAATCGCAAAACAGAATTGAGTAGTTTCCCTCTCGACTCCTCTAGTTCGAGTCGTTTGTTCTTTTGTCGTGTGACTCCCATAGATGCTTCACAATGCAGGAGATCGGGTTTTTTTTGGCCGAATCTTGACATTATTGTTACAACAACTATGGGAGTCATGTGACAAAAGAACCAACGATACGAACCAGAACTACTTATCGTGTTTAAGGCCATACAGCTATGGATAAATCATATTTTAATTACTGTAACTTTAGTCACACTTGGTGTATGTAGATGTTTGGGATTTGCTTATTGAAAATTTAACGTTTTTAATCAAATTATCTAAATGACTCAAGAAAAAGATTCAAATAACCGAGTCAGTAAAATGATCCGATCTTCACATCACTAGTTTCATCTCATGGGTCCTACACAGTGGCAGGACTGAACACAGCAACAAGACACAAAGGGGTTCTACTGCATCAGCAGGGTCTTTCCCAGGCAAAGATCTCAAAGCAGATCTGCTCTTTAATCTATTTTCAAGAAGAACAAACGAATCAGACAATGTTGAGGAGCGCAGACGAAGTGGTCAACCAAGGAAACTTACTACGGCAGATGAAAGACATCATGCTTCTTCCCTTCAACATCAGAAGATATCAAGCAGTGCCATCAGCAAAGAACTTGAGAATACCAGTGGGACTCTGTTGCACCCATTTAGTGTCTGGAGAAGTCTGACCAGAAGTGGTCTTCATATGTCCTGAAATATTGGAAATGTGGAGCAGAAAAATGGCGGCAGATGTTCTGGACTGATGGGTCAAAATCGGATCTATTTGGATGTAAATGTTTGCTGAAGTGCTGGACAGCGACACAATAATCAGCATCAGCAGGCAACAGTGAAGCATAGTGGAGGTTTCCTGCAAGTTTGGGGCTGAAATGGAGTTGGATTTATGGTGTCATCAATGCTGAGAAATACAGGCAGATTATTTACCCGTCATGAGATACCATCAAGGAGGCATCTGATTGGCCTCAAATTTATTGTGCAGCAGGACAATGAGCCCAAACACACAGTTAATGTAATTAGGAGCCACCTTCAGTGTAGAGAAGAACAAGGAGTCTTGGAAGTGATCGTTCCCACAGATCATCGAGTCTGTCTGGGATTATATGAAAAGACAAAAGGATTTGAGGTGTTTAGAAACCCAAGATGTTTGGATGGAAATTATCTTTGTGGTTAATTTCCACGATGTTTGAAACGAGATCATCCATCTGTGGTTAGTTCTCCAAGAGGGTTGAACACCAAGATGGTTGGATGGAGATTATTCATTTGTGGTTAGTTCTCTAAAATGGTTCAAACAACACCCAGATGGTTATTTCTCCAAGATGGTTGGATGGAGATCATCTATCTATGGTTATTTCTTCAAAATGGTTGGATGGAGATCATCTATCTATGGTTATTTCTCCAAAATGGTTGGATGGAGATCATCTATCTATGGTTATTTCTCCAAAATGGTTGGATGGAGATCGTCTATCTATGGTTATTTCTCCAAGATATGAATGGAACTGCAATGTTCCTTCACGAGTGTGTAGATGTACCTAGCAGAACGGATACTGTTCGAAATGGATACAATTCCTGCAAACAAACTCAATAAATCATATCATTTTTGTATCGAGGACACTTTCCATGCCCGTATCCCAAATGGTTCCCTATTACACACAAACCGCACTAGGTAGTGTACACACGCCTGTTATACTCATCCCCTAGTTAGTGCACCGATATAGGAAGTGCAGAACTATTTGAGACTCTGCCCCATAATGCCCCAGCTAGTCATTAAGCTCGGCGCTGCGACGTCCCTTTATAAAGACATGTCGGTGTTTTGAAGGCTGGTGTGTGAGAGACCTGACACTCACTCTGTCCGCGTCTCCCGCTGAGGCCAAAGAGAAAAAACAAACTGATGGAAAACAGTATAAAAAACGTGTTGAAGTTAACACGGCTAATACGAGGCGCCAATTATAGGCGCCATGACTACCGGCTTCCCACTTCCGGTCCCGCGTGAAGCCACATACAACACCAATAAGAGTCTTGTGGACTTTTATTTTTAAAGAAATAAACAAACAGACAATTAAATAAAAAGTGTTTAAGTATGATAGTATATAAGTATGCTATTATGCCAATATTATAGTATCAAGGTATGGTAGTATTTAAGTACGTTTGTATTTAATTTTGCAAGTGTCCAAGTTTGCAAGTATTTAAGTATGCTACTCTCCAAGTATGGTAGTATTTAAGTACGCTAGTATATAAGTATTATAGTGTCCAAGTATGTTAGTATATCAGTACAGTAGTATTTAAGTATGCTACTATTTAAGTATTATAGTATCCAAGTTTGCTAGTATTTAAGTATGTTATTAAGTATGCTAGTATGCAAATATTCTAGTATTTATGTACAGTAGTATTTAAATATTGAAGTATCCAAGATTGTTAGTATTTAAATATGCTAGTATTAAAGTACGCTAGTATATAAGTATTATAGTATCCAAGTTTGGTAGTATTTAAGTATGCTAGTATATAAGTATGCTAATATTAAAGAATGAAACATATAATAGATAGATAGATAGATAGATAGATAGATAGATAGATAGATAGATAGATAGATAGATAGATAGATAGACAGACAGACAGACAGACAGACAGACAGATACAATATATAGGACTGGTCAAAAACTTGTCAGACATTCATATGCTAAAAAGAACATTAGGTCCCCATTAAGAGATAAAAGCATACACAGATAGCATATGCTATGAAGCAGATAGATAGCTAGATAGATAGATAGATAGATAGATAGATAGATAGATAGATAGATAGATAGATAGATAGATAGATAGATAGATAGATTATACTATGTCATGATAGATAGATAGATAGATAGATAGATGATTATACTATTTCATGATAGATAGATAGATAGATAGATAGATAGATAGATAGATAGATAGATAGATAGATAGATAGATGATTATACTATTTCATGATAGATAGATAGATAGATAGATAGATAGATAGATAGATAGATAGATAGATGATTATACTATTTCATGATAGATAGATAGATAGATAGATAGATAGATAGATAGATAGATAGATAGATAGATAGATAGATAGATAGATGATTATACTATTTCATGATAGATAGATCATTGTCAATTAAAGCATACGCATTATATGAAGCATATGATAGCTAGACAGATAGATAGATAGATAGATAGATAGATAGATATAGATAGATAGATATAGATAGATAGATAGATAGCTAGATAGATAGATAGATAGCTAGATAGATAGATAGATAGATAGATAGATAGATAGATAGATAGATAGATAGATAGATAGATAGATAGATTATACTATGTCATGATAGATAGATAGATAGATAGATGATTATACTATTTCATGATAGATAGATAGATAGATAGATAGATAGATAGATAGATAGATAGATAGATAGATAGATAGATGATTATACTATTTCATGATAGATAGATAGATAGATAGATAGATAGATAGATAGATAGATAGATAGATGATTATACTATTTCATGATAGATAGATAGATAGATAGATAGATAGATAGATAGATAGATAGATAGATAGATAGATAGATAGATAGATGATTATACTATTTCATGATAGATAGATCATTGTCAATTAAAGCATACGCATTATATGAAGCATATGATAGCTAGACAGATAGATAGATAGATAGATAGATAGATAGAGATAGATAGATAGATAGATAGATAGATAGATAGATGATAGATAGATAGATAGATAGATAGCTAGATAGATAGATAGATAGATAGATAGATAGATAGATAGATAGATAGATAGATAGATAGATAGATAGATTATACTATGTCATGATAGATAGATAGATAGATAGATAGATGATTATACTATTTCATGATAGATAGATAGATAGATAGATAGATAGATAGATAGATAGATAGATAGATAGATAGATAGATGATTATACTATTTCATGATAGATAGATAGATAGATAGATAGATAGATAGATAGATAGATAGATAGATGATTATACTATTTCATGATAGATAGATAGATAGATAGATAGATAGATAGATAGATAGATAGATAGATAGATAGATAGATAGATAGATGATTATACTATTTCATGATAGATAGATCATTGTCAATTAAAGCATACGCATTATATGAAGCATATGATAGCTAGACAGATAGATAGATAGATAGATAGATAGATAGATAGATAGATAGATAGATAGATAGATAGATAGATAGATAGATAGATAGATAGATAGATAGACAGGTCAACATATACCTAGCCTGGTGAAATGTCCTAACAAGGTCAAATCTGTCAGATATCCATATCCTTATAAGGACACTAGGTCCCTACAAAGATATAAAAGCATATACAGATAGCATATAATATGAAGAATATCGTGGATAAATTCATTATGGCCTACTTAATCTGAAATCTGCATAAGATCATGTTCCAAGTTAGTATGATTACATCTTTCTATTTGGGAAAAAATGTGCTGACTCATTGTTTGTGTTATTATTCATTACAACAAACCATTATGAGCGAATGACTTCACATGAGAACTCGTCATGGCTAGTCAGGGGAAAAACGCTAACTCATGCTAGCTCACTGTGATTTGAATTTGTATTAATAGCCACACGGTTCTGTTATTTGGATAGAGTCTGTGCCAAGTGTGTGTGTGTGTGTGTGTGTGTGTGAGAGAGAGAACATGTCAAATACAACATGTATGGGATGATAGTGCTTCTCAGTTGGATGTCATGTCTCCATTATTGTTTTGCTCTTACGCCTGACTTTACATCCTGTCACAGTGCACTTTTTTTTTTTATCAGATGCTTCGTAGGCGGTCTTGTTCTCTGTGTGTGTGTGTGTGTGTGTGTGTGTGTGTGTGTGTGTGTGTGTTAGCTGATGACAATCTGCTCCTGTGGGCGTGTGGGATGCCACATTAATAACAACACCCTCACAGAAAGTGATCGTGGAAGGTAAATGTGTTTCGAAACACAGTTCTGATTGGGCGCTCTTCGGATAAATATAGTCTAAAATGGTCTATCTTTGTGGATGAGAAGAGAGAGAGAGAGAGAGAGAGAGAGAGAGAGAGAGAGAGAGAGAGAGAGAGAGAGAGAGAGCATTGATTATCGAATCATTATAGTATGGAGAAGGTCATAATACCACTCTGGCTTGCAGCCTAGACAAGAAAATCAATATCATTCCTATGAATAATACCACTAGCAATGTGTGTGTGTGTGTGTGTGTGTGTGTGTGTGTGTGTGTGTGTTAGTGTTAGGGGGGTGTTTTGGCCCACCACACCCTGCTGATAATTAGAGCTTTTAAAAATACCCTTTACACAGAGATTTTTGGGAATCAAGACGAAATGACTACAAAAGGTGCACTGTGTTGGCTCAGGATGCATATTGGCTGATGGAGCATGTTGGAGGTGGGTGGCCGTGGTACATTTCAGCATGGTTTTTGTCCCTGTAATCCTTTAAGCACATGGCTACTCATTTCCAGTCCCCGCTGTCCTGTGCAATTTAAAGGTGCCAACACACTTACTCCAACCTCCGGACTGCTTGGTAATGAGTTCATCAGCCGGATCCAAGATTTGCAAAGAGTGGTGAAAACCGCTCAATGCATCACTGGCACTTATGGTGGTATCAGAAAGTTTCTAGACTTGCTCTGTTAACAAGAAAATAATTTATTTATCTATGTTTACACACTATCACCTACAAACGAGTTCCATTACACAGCAATACAGCGCTCCCAGCATTGTGTATATATATATATATATAAATTGTTTAAACAGATCATCCTAGTTTATCTTATATACTGTATCTGTATGCACACAGTGTATGGTCTTGGTCCTGTGCATCCAATGCATATATTATTTATATTGTACACTTATATATCCTATAGTGCATTTCAGACCCAGGCCTTCAGTGGTGTCCTGCCTGAATCAATAAACACACCATCATTACAATGCCACAGCTATAGCAGTATTATAGTGAGATGCAGTTTAACAGTCGCTGCATCACACACAAGAATTTCTAGCGAGAATGAAAGTCGTTCCTAAAGCAAGAAACCCAATGAACACAATTGAACAAGTCTCCTTTCACTGTAGCCACAACTGCACCACCCAAATGCATCATCGCTAGCAGAAGCGTCGATAATAACCTCATAAAATCACCACGGGTCGCATTTTTTTTGTGCATTACGGATTTCCTGAGGATTTGTTTTTTTGTGCATATACTACAGGAAAAAAAAACACTGAAGTATAAATGGTCCATGAAGAAGCTCAACAACTGTATTGAATTGTTATGTCCGACCTTTTTTTTTTTTACCATGTCCATCTTTTCTTGGAAAGTTTGTCTTGTGCGTTATATGTTCTTGTATCTGTGCCCAAATCGATTTCTTCTCCTCTGTCATACATTACAGAATGAAAAGACATATAATTCCAACAAATATATTTGAGCTTGTGAAGTTCGCTACAGATGCGGTATGTGAGCTCTGACTAGTGCGCTCTCCAGTCAAAGGAAGTGCTGACATGATCGTATGCCTGCTAGATGGCCCTGGTGTCACCAACTCGCACTCTGATTAGTTCGAGCAACAGCTTCAACAACATGAATAGATTACTTTGACCCTAGTAACATGTGATGTGATGGCTAAAATCTGATTGGATAGAAACTCCAACCTAAACAGACACTACAGGAAGCAGCATATACAAGAGAAACACTACAAAATGATTAAAATAGATTATTGGGAGGAAGTTAATAAGTTGTCATGGAAAAAAATCATATTAAAAAGTAATTCAGTGATTCTGATAAAGTTTAGGATAGCAGTGAAGGCCTCACTGGACTTGATGGTCCACCACTGGTATGATGAATGATTTTTCACATATTCTAAATGTTCCTTGTGACCTATAGATCCTTCTATACATTTATATTCTTACTGTTATTTGCTCAAGAGCTTCTGTGCATGTTCACTGTATTTGCACATGGCCACAGTTTCGTTGCTGTGTGTCTACGCTATGCAATGACAATAAAACTGTATCTATCTATTTTGGAAGGAACATTTTTGATAGAACCACAGCTGGCGTACACCCTCCCCTCCACACACACACATTGTGAACGCTTTATCCGACTAACACGTTAACACAAGTGTTCCTGTACAACCTTTTCCGAGGACCTCCATCAGAGAGAGGAGAAACACGAAGGAGGTGTGATTTCATCTAACACGTTTGACGCGCTGCTTTCAGTCGTTCTTGGCACATGGTGAGATCCGACATTGTCTCGTGTAATCTTTTGCTTTATCTGCTAGGCAGATTTCAGCCTTCACTTCATGTTAGCACTGCAGATTTCTTTTGTTTGAACTCTATGTTGCTTCAATCTGAAGCACCTGAAGAATTTTCTGGTCTATTTAGATTGCGAGTTGGCTGTTCATCTAGCAGGCATTAAAACACACCTTTTATGAGGTCAATATCGATGGTTCTGCTACAGATGATGTATGCAGGCGGTGCAGTTGTGGCTACAGTGAAAGGAGACTTCAATTGTGTTCATTGGATTTCTTGCGGTAGTAACGACATTCATTCTCGCTGTATGAGTTTCCTGTCTGTGATGCAGCGCTCTGTTTTCACTGCGTTTCTCTACCACATTGATGGATTCTATAAGATAGTATTAAAGGGTGGATCAATTCAGATAGGACACCACTGAAGGCCTGGGTGTAAAATGTACAGCCCACTGTATAGTGATTAAGTTTGACACCTATCCATGATATCTCCAGATCTGCTCTTTAAGACCTGAAACCTATTGAGAAAAAAGCTTGACTGAAGGATAAATATGTTTTTAGCCATAGATTTGGTTTCTTGTGATCTTGATCATCCATGCGCTCGCTACTACAAATTGTTATGCTATTACCCATGATGCTGCTATGATGTTGCCTCTAGAACATGCTCTTATGCCGAATAAAAAGAAAAGTACTAATCATTAGGAAATAATTGTTTTATGTTCGAGATCACAAGAAAATGAAGTCATGATCGTGAGAAAACACGAACGAAAATAATATTATATTGCATGGATTCTCAGGACTTCCGTAGTTTGGATTGGTTATTCCAAATTTCATTTCAAGGTCTTTATTTACACCATTAAGAATAACATTATTAATATTATGAGTGGTGAAGTAAATAACGCTGATTATCTCTTTATCATGGCACTTGTTAGTGGGGGATTTGTTTATTAGGCAGTAAATATTTTGTCATCAAAGTTGACGTATTAGAAGCAGGAAAAATGGGCACTATGGGATTGGGCCACAAGGGGAATAAGGATTTGAGCAAGTTTGACAAATTGTGACGACTGGGTCAAAGCATCTCCAAGCATCTGCAGCTCACTGATGCACAGGAGGAGCGAAAGCTGGTCCGTGTGATCCGATCCAACAGATGAGCTCCTGTAGCTCAGACTGCTGAAGAAGTTCATGCTGTTAATGCTCAACGAGCCAGAACAGTTTTAGCAGCAAATGGGGAACATCACAATATTATGCAGGTGTTCATAATGTGATGCCTGTTCGGTGTGTTATTAGGATATTTGGGCGCCCCCTACAGAGGTCTCGAGATTGGTTCGATCTGACAGGGAAGTGGGAGGAAAAGACCAGGCTGCGCGGAAAGAGCGGAGGAAATTAGTCGCCATGGAGACGCGGAGATAAAGAAGGTGCCGGTCGCCATAAACAAGCCGATGGGTTTGTCGTCTGGTTACGGAGCTGAAGAGACGCGGCTCTCTAGGTGTCCTCCTCCTCTTTCTCCATCTCCTCCTCTTCCTCTTCCTCCATGCCTCTGTTTTCCACGCAAAGCGACCGAAGATGACCGACAGGCCAGGTGGGAGTAGCGCCGCGGACGACTCCGGGATCATCCGCCGGAGGAGGATGCAGGTGAGCCGAGCGCGCGCTCTTCCGGTTGTTCACCGAGGAACCCGGCAGGAACGCGTCCACACATGATACAGGTCTATCATTACATTTTGGTGGAAAAGTACTAGTAGATGAGATGATTATAGAGATCTCCCGTTCACAGTGCTTCATCAGATCATCTTCAGCTCTCAGACTCAAGTGATGAACCTGATCTAATGAAACATCTCAGAAGATTGAACTAGAAACATATATTTATATTTACATTTAGGGGTGACGCCCTCATCCAGAGCAACTTGCATTTATCTCATTTATACAACTGAGCATTATTGGGTTTAAGGGCCTTGCTCAGGGGCCAAATAGTGGCAGCATAGTGTGGCTGGGATTTGAACTCATGACCTTCATATATATATATATATATATATATATATATATATATATATATATATATATATATATATCTAATTGAGATGACGAAGAGATAAGGGCATCTGCCTGAAATGTAATAAAAAAATATGTGGGTGAATTTGCATACCATTTGCATACGTTTTATGATGCAATAATATTGTGCGAACTGAACTTTGTATAAATGAACACAGACTCGCCTCAAAAGGACTCTGGCTTCGGGTCTGTTTTTGTATATTCTGTTCAGATATTTTTTTATATGAGAGATTATTACCTGAGTATCTCCTTTTTCATTTATTAATTTTGTTTTATTACATTTTTATGACGTGTATGCATCTGGAAAGATCGTACTGTATTTTAAATTTCTATAGACAAGCTTGCTAGTTTTTCTTTCTTTCTTTCTTTCTTTCTTTCTTTCTTTCTTTCTTTCTTTCTTTCTTTCTTTCTTTCTTTCTTTCTTTTTTTCCTAGTGTTTTTCCAATATATCTATATATATTTGTATATATATCTTTTTTAAATTAAATTAAATTAATACATTTTTTTACGCGTGTATTCACCTGGAAAGATCGTACCATATTTGACATTCCTGGAGTAACCCTCGTACCCTCGTACCCTCGTACCCCAGCTGATACACTCTATCCCACCTGAATTGACAGGATTGTCAAAAATACTTTCTGGTATAAACACACTCCAGGAAGATCTCACTATTCTTTTTTTATATGCAAAAACAGTAAAAAACAAAACAAAAAGTAAAACATTGAAAAGGAGATGTTCCAAAAGTTTTTTGCCTTCCTTCTGCAGGTTTCCACCTCCATACAATAGATATATTGAATAATCCTGTGGTCATGTGACCTACCCATGGTCACGATCTGACCTACAGCACTGACCTACAGACACTAAACACGTCTCTGCTGATATTAGGGATTTTTTTTATTTTTGCGTTTTTTTTCTTCACTTCACTGAGCTTTCTCCTCATGTGACCGCCATTTATTTATCCTCATATTACACACACTGTCTTTCCCAAGTGCCTGCATTATCGAGCAGAAATAAACCGGTTCTAACTGAGAAACTCAGCTGGCCTTCATCAGGCATAACCACGCAGCCAACTTCCTGTTTTTCTTGGGTGCTTGATTGTGTGAGCGATTGTGTGGCGTGCAGGAAGCACGTAGCATTGTTTAACACAAAGCAAACACACACACACACACACACACACCAGCACATAATCTGCACATGAAGTCTGTGAAACCAAAATGTCTTTAACATCCATCATTTACTTATATATTCAGAAATCACCCATTTCTCTCTCTCTCTCTCTCTCTCTCTCTCTCTCTCTCTCTCTCTCTCTCTTTCTCCCTCCATCTCTTCATGTCTGTCTGTCAATCTCTATATCTTTCTCTTTCCATTTCTCTCTCTCTCTGTCTTTCTTGCTCTGTTTATCTATCTCTATCCTCTTTTTAACCATCTCTCTCTCCATCCCTCTTTCTCTCTTCAAGTCGTTTTCTGTCTCTTTCTTCCTGTCTTTCTCTCTGCATTTCTCTCCATCCATCCATCCATCCATCCATCCATCCATCCATCCTTCTTTCTTTCTTTCTTTCTTTCTTTCTTTCTTTCTTTCTTTCTTTCTTTCTTTCTTTCTTTCTTTCTTTCTTTCTATTCCTCCCTCTTTCTGTCTCACTATCCATCTTTATCTCTTTTACTGTTTTGCTCTCTCTCTCTCTCTCTCTCTCTCTCTCTCTCTCTCTCTCTCACAACATTTGAGTAATTAAACTTCCCCTAAAACACAGCAGTGTTTCAGATGTTATTTGTTTTTAAATGTATTAGATTTTGCTCAGTGCTTGATTTCCCTGAGTTTCCAGGCAATAAGTCACTTCTGAGAATCAGACACACTTCTATCTTCATACAAAACAATCGATACGTGCAGTTACTCTTGACTTTCCCTCTGTTACAAGTTCTTAACTTTTAGTTTTTTAACTTTTAGTTTTTTGTCTTGCTCTAGTTTCAGTTTTATTCTTGCTCTAACTTTAGGTTTGGGTATGTAGCACTGCCACAAACTGAGCTTCGTCTGGTTAGAAATGCAGCATGAACAGCACGTGTTGTTCCTGAGATTTTTAACGCCATTTCAACGTCAGTCAACACTGTTATAACTTCCGACTGAATTTTTACCCATAATCGTTGAGCTGCAGCATCCAGGAAACAGGTGGATATTAAAGCTTATATCGGTGGCGTGGCCTTATACTGGTACTTCCTGTCTCTGTTTAACTTTAAAGATATAAAGACTTCTATGTACACTTATTTGCCAAAAGTATCCAGACACCTGAACTTTCCTGCTATATGTGGTTCCTTTCCAAACTGTTACCTCAAAGTTGGAGGTACTTAATATCACTAAATTTAATTATATCATATAATAATATGATATCATAATATTTGTATAATAAGATTTTGCATTCACTTGAACTTGGAGACCCAAACCTGTTCCAGCATGGATGCCCCTGTGCACAAAGCTAACTCCATGAAGATGTACTTTACATGGTTTGGAGTGAGTTCTCCTGCTATAGAGCACCAACCCTACTGGACACCTTTGGGATGAATGTGAATGCTGACTGCACCCCAGGCCTCCTCACTTCACCTACATCCGTACCTGACTTTACTAACAACCATTGTGGCTGATGAACACAAATGTCAATTATCACACTCCAAAATCTAGTGGAACATCTTCCCAGAAGAGTGGAGGAAATTCTAAGAGCAAATTTGGGACTAAATGTGGACATACCATACTTATGACTAGGTGTCCACAAACCTTTAGTGTATCTAGCTGTCGGGATAGAAACTCAAAACGAAACGAAATCCAAGAATCTTGTATGATTATTTGTATAAAATATTGCATTTTTCGAGAACTGATACAGTATCGTCAAACAAAATATCATGATACTTACGTGCATCAATATTTTCATACACCCCTACGGGACGGGTGGTTCAGTTCAACAAATATCATCCAAATAATTTATTTTCTGTATATTTAGAACAATCTAAGAACAGTGGGCTTGTGGGAAGATACTGTAATGCTTCGCCCTGTTACTCTGATCTCAGGATCATTCTTGAGGGATGATGTGCGATCTCCTTCCCACTCATGTGTTCCAGCACGACAACTATGGCAACCGTGGATTGCCCACACTTGTATACCATACACATGAATCCTCCCTCGCGTATCTATAACATCGGCTCTATGGACGCTTTTATGCGCGTTCCTCAGTGCCGATCGATGCACGGTGTAACTCAGGGTTCTTTCCTGGGACCGTCCGCAGATGCTCTTTATGGCCCATTAGGAGAGTAATGAGAGTCTGACAGCCCACCGAGGCGGAGAAGAAGAGAGAGCAGTGGGGTTTAGGGCACAGAACGAGGAGCACGGAGGTTACAATATGGCTAACAGGGCTATTTCCCATAAGTAGGGCTTAGATGGAAGGATCCATCTGCTGAAACATGGCTCGGGTTACAGAATAACGAATTTGCGGGGAATAGTTACTACAAGAAGTGCTAATTAGCAATCATTTGAGATGGTGGGAGGGGCTAATTCTGGGTGTTGTCTACTAATTAACATATGGTAGAGGTAGGATGTTTCACAAACATCAGTGATCATGTGAGGGAAAAATGTGTTACGCACATAATTTCGCTGTGTTCCAGAGATCAAGCCTGGTGAACTCTTGAACGTTTGACCTCTTCAGAAAACCGAGTGTAGAAGAAACATGACTTAAAGAGGTGTAACCCAATCCCATTTTATACCCCACATCTGAAAAAGAATGGAAAATCAGCATAAGAAGAGAACCTGCCTGGGTTTCAGTGTTGCTGAATACAGGAACCTGTTGTGTATGAAATAAAACAAAAACACAGAGGGCTTGTCTGAAGAGCATCATCTCAGCTGTAAAGCATGGGGGTGGGAGCATCATTTTGTGAGGTGTTTTGATGGAAAAAGGATTAGTGTACCATAGAATATAGATGATAAATATCACAAGGATGGATGATTATTTAGAAAACACTGAATTCTGAATCTCCTAGCCAGAAAGAAGTGCAGAAAACATATCAGACGATTATTGATCCACTGGCTGAACGTCTGAGTGTGAAACGCAGACCTGCTTAGTCATTTCCTGTACGTTCGGTTAACGAGTGACGGCCCAAACACGCTTCTCCTTTATTGACCCTTCTGTGTTGCATCTTTTATTTTAATCCTGCCATAAACAATCAGGCCCTCTCTCTCTCTCTCTCTCTCTCTCTCTCTCTCTCTCTCTCTCTATAGTGCTAATTCATTAGTCGGCTAGCGTTGCTTCCTGGCAGTCTGTAGGTCTGTGGCGTGAGGAAGTTTATCGATGCTGCCGCTGCTCGCATTTCCTTTATTTTCCCGTATCGATCCGATCTCAGACCGCTCCCCAGCCGACGACCGTCAAAACAAAGAACCAAAGACAGCAGGTCGGGTTTCCACATGGACCTTGTCTGGTTTGGCCTTGACGAATATGCAGGCGTCCATAGCATGTTGACGTCCAACGCTAACAGTGGCGTCTATAAAGCTTCATCCTGGTGAAGCTGCCGCCGCTGCTTACTTATATTCTTGCAGCACGTGCGAATGAGACAGAAATCCAGTAGATAAAGGACTGATTGATGCATCCTGATATTGTCTCTCTCTTTCTCTCTCTCTATGTCCTGTGTGTAGCGCAGAGACTGTATCAGAGTGGTTATATTTAGGCCAACCCGAGAACGATCATCATTCTTACCGCTCAGGGTTTCGTTTTTTTAAGGTCACAATGAAGTACGGATGAGATTTGCTTCAAATCAACACTGATTCTGCCTCTGCCTCGGCAAATGTTCGACTTCCAAACCTCAAGATAAAACCTCATTAAATGGGAATTCTTCCAAAAAAATAAAAATAGCTAGAGGATTTCAGTCCGTATAGAGTTTCTATAGCAACAACTTACATGATAGTACATCAGAATGGAGATTTATTTCCCAGTGTGCTCACACGCATCAGGAATTTGTCTTGTCTTTCGACTGAAGCTTCTGAATGCAATATAAAATTAATGTAAAAAAATGGTTCAGTCTGGTTGACATGAAAAGATTACAGAGTTTATATACAAATATGTGCAGGAAATAGTGGAAGCATATGCAAGGAAATTTCAATAAACAATAAATGGTAAATAAATATTTTTTGGACGAGTTACATATAGCACTTAAATAGGTTACTGGTATGAGTTGAAGTCTTCATGATAGAGATTGCCTGGAAAAAACAGTTGTTGTGCCTTGAGGTTCTGGTGCTTGGGGCTCCGTAGCACTATCCAGAGGGCAGCAGTAGTACAAACAGGTTGTGGTCTGGTGTGCGATGACCATTTGTTATTTTTGGTTGATTGTTTCCTCCCTGGAGTGGTGTACAGTTTGTGAAGAGTGGGCCAAAGAGCACCATTAATCTTCTCAGCAGTCTTCTGTAGTTTTCTAAAGTCTGATATGGAAGCTGAGACAAACCAGACAGTAATCGACGTACATTTGATAGACTCACGGATGGCTAATTAAACTAATTAAACCTCTATCATTATTTGAGGGAAGTATCGTATCAATGATATGGTGAAGATTTCTGTAAATCCATTTTATTAAATCCAGATGATTACATCGAGAATAATAAATCTTGGTTAGTAAAACCACTTTATTGAATCCATATTATTAAAATGTATGAAAGAAATAATTTATTCCAGTTTATTGGATCTAGATGATTTAACTCAGATGAGCAATTCCAGAATATTAAATATAGATTATTAAAAGATAATAAATCAGGATTATTACATCCAGTTAAGTTATTCCAGATGATCAAATCTGATTTATTAATTCTGTCATGTAATGTGTTGATATCTTACTTGAGGTGGCTGCTGCAATCCAGATAAAACTCAGATGATTAAATCTAGGTTAGTAAATCCACTTAATTAAATCCATATTATTAAAATGTATTAAATAAATAATGAATTCCAGTTTATTAGATCTAGATTTTTTAATCTAGGTTATTCAATTCATTTTAGTAAATCTAGATTATTCAATTTAGATTATTAAATCTTCGTTAATAAAGAAGGATTCTTACATCCTGTTAAATTAATCCAGATTATCCAATCCATTTGATTAAATCTATCATATAATATGATAATAGCTCACTGTAGAGGTGGCTGCAATCTGGTAAAAAATCCAGATTATTAAATCCATATTATTTAATCTACGTTATTACATCCAGGTTATTACATTAAGGTTAGCAAATCGACTTTATTAAACTTCACCTGATTGAATATATACTTAAAATCAGTTTATTAGATCTAGATTATTAAATCCAGGTTAATCAATTGAGGTTACTAAATCCAGAATAATAAATCCACTAAAACCATACTCCATTATTTTAACTCTATTAAATCTAGATTATTAACTGCAGATAATTGAATCCAAGGTAATTCATCAGGATTATTGCATTTAAATGAATTCGGATTATTAAATGCAAAAAACCGGCATGTAATGTGCTGATAGCTCACTGAAGAGACATCCAGACAAAATACAAATGATAAGATTCAGATTATTCATTCCATATTATTTAATCCACTTTTTACTGGGCAAATTATTAAATCCGGGTCAGGAAATCCACTTTATTATTAAAATGAGCAAAAAATCGATTGATTCCAGTTTATTCGATTATTAAATACCGGTTATTAAAATCAGGTTAGTAAATTCAGAATATTAAATACACTTTATTAACTCCATTTTATGAGATTCTGATGATTTAATCCTATTTATTAAATAGAAAATTATTATACACAAGTTAACACATCAGGATTATTAAAATTTTTATTAAATCTTTCATGTAATGTTCTGATTGCTCGTTGAATCGGCGGCTTCAATCTGGAAAAAAATATAAAATCCAAATGATTAAATCCATATTATTTAATCCACTTTTATGTACATCCAGATGATTAAATGATTAAAACTGGGTTATTCAGTTCGGGTTAGTAAATACAGAGAGTATTAATTGTTTTATTAGTAAATGGTTTATAGGACCCGGTATTAGTTTTCAGGATACCATGGTAACAGTGTCTAGAGTGTAAACTTTGTGTAATTGCGAAGGTTTTAGGCAACATTTTGGCACTCATACAAACACACACACACACACACAAAGGACATTTGAGCACATAATCCTCTATTAGCTGCCCGGTGGCGCCAGACAATGTCATCAAAGCGAGCCACGGCAGGTGAGGTCAACCTCCCCCGGCGCAAGTCCTTACTACACCAGCAGGGGGCATTTGCATGGGTTTTCTTTTTTCAAATGTACACTCGTTCTGTCTCTTTCAATCGCTCTGTCTATCTTGCTTGATCTTGGGGGAATGTTTTGAGGACTGGCCTCCCCTAAGTGCTGTCCAAGCCTTAATCTGTCTCCTAATGAATATCCCTCTTGCATTACACTGAGCACTTCGGAATAATAAGTGGCTCGTTATTGAACATTTAGCGGAGCGTTTGTTTTTAACCATACATTTTAATCTCACTTCCTCTCTTCCTGTTCTCTTGCAGAAGGATCTACCATTGCCACGGAAGAGCAGCGGGTAACGTACCACCACCTTACCCTCTCGCTACACTATAAGTACGTAGCTTATATACTGTATGTTCAGCACAGTTTTATTCCTTTCAAAGAATCAATAAAATCTATAAAATCCTAAATTTCCTGTTTCCTGAAACTTGAAAGTTTTACCCATCCAAAAAAAAGGAATTTCGATGGAAACCTTTGAGAGCACACACACACACACACACACACACACACACACACACATACACACACAAAAA
>NC_060907.1:5615991-5648491 GCF_014805685.1 Silurus meridionalis
GGGCACGCCACTAATGTTAGCATGTTAGCGTTAATCCCAGGAGGAGGGGGTGGGGGGAGGTTGCTGCTGTAAAAACGTTCCCGTAGGTTATAACTTCCGCCGGTAGTAGCAGCAGCTTTGACTGACTTGTGCCGAAGCAGTATGTTTTGTTTATGCGTGGTTTGTTTTTCAGGCGGGAAAAATGTAAAAAGCTCAGGAACAACACATGCTGTTCGCAACCGAACTTTGAATATGACTACTTTCGAATATCGCTTTATACACAAACCTAAAGTTAGAGCGGATTGTGAGAGCTTATAACATTCCTGTTTTTCCTCTCCTGACTGCATGCTATACCTTTATAAATTAAATAATAGTTTGTCTTACTCTTTATCTTATTGTTTGGAAGATGTGGAAGATCTCCTGCTATAGACATCCAAACCTATTGAACAATGAATGTTTCATGCTGACTGCACCCCAGGGCTCCTTACCTCACCCACATCACTACTAACACCATTGTGAGGCTCTGAAGGAGCACAAAGCCCCACAAAATCTAGAGGAACATCTTCCCAGGAGAGTGGAGTTTATTATAAGAGAAAATGGAGACTATAAATGTAATGGGATAATCAGAAAGGAGCACATACCAACCTTATGGTCAGTTGTCCACAAACCTTACTCTGTATAGTGTCTCAGTGTGGTCTTCAGCAGCAGCTTATTACCATCATAAAGAGAAAATGTGAAAGGATGTAATGAAGAAGTGATCATGTGACCGTGATTCTTTATCTTCCTATGTTAATGTTAATGTGCACCGATCGCTCAGAAATGGCACTCGCATTTAACTCTGTCTTTATTACAGAACATAAACAAGCCACATGTGTGCGTGTGTGTGTGTTGTGTGTGTGTGTGTGTGTGTGTGTGTGTGATGTTAGTGAGTCATGTTCAGGACGTGTGCCTCGATGCTTGATGTTTTATTCTGAGCTCATTTTTTTTCTTTTTTCTTTTCGGCTCGAGACCTGAGAGAGGCGGAATGAAAGGTAGAGCCTGAGGAGGTGTAGGGGCCTACATTCACACACACACATACACACACACACACACACACACACACACACACACACACACACACACACACACACTTCAGAGTGAGGTTACACTCTGCCTGTTTCCTCTCCTCCTTTCCAATCTCACAAATGCTCTGTGAACCTTTTTTTTTATTTTTAAAAAGGCTCCTGGTTTTGTTCAAGTGGAGGAACAGGAGAGAGAGAGAGAGAGAGAGAGAGAGAGAGAGAGAGAGAGAGAGAGAGAGAGAGAGAGAGAAAGAAAGAAAGAAAGAAAAAGAATCCAAGAAATATATTAAAATAAAGAAAGAAAGCATAAAAGAAAGAAAGAAAAAAAGAAATATATATATGATGTGTCACTTATTTAATGTGTTGCTATCTTTAGCTTTTTATTGCATGAGAAAGAAAGAAAGAAAGAAAGAAAGAAGAAAGAAAGAAAGGAAGGAAGGAAGGAAGGAAGAAAGAAAGATAGAAAGAAAGAAAGAAAGAAAGAAAGAAAGAAAGAAAGAAAGAAAGAAAGAAGAAAGAAAGAAAGGAAGGAAGGAAGGAAGAAAGAAAGATAGAAAGAAAGAAAGAAAGAAAGAAAGAAAGAAAGAAAGAAAGAAAGAAAGAAAGAAAGAAACATATGTTGCATATGTAGTGATTATGGAGTAGTCAGTAAGGAGTAAGTGATTAGGGAGTAGTCAGTAAGGAGTAGTGATTAGGAGTAGTCAGTAAGGAGTAGTGATTATGGAGTAGTCAGTAAGGAGTAGTGATTAGGGAGTAGTCAGTAAGGAGTAGTGATTGGGGAGTAGTCAGTAAGGAGTAGTGATTAGGGAGTAGTCAGTAAGGAGTAGTGATTAGGGAGTAGTCAGTAAGGAGTAGTGATTGGGGAGTAGTCAGTAGGGAGTAGTGATTGGGGAGTAGTCAGTAAGGAGTAGTGATTGGGGAGTAGTCAGTAGGAGTAGTGATTAGGGGTAGTCAGTAAGGAGTAGTGATTAGGAGTAGTCAGTAAGGAGTAGTGATTAGGAGTAGTCAGTAAGGAGTAGTGATTAGGAGTAGTCAGTAAGGAGTATTGATTATGGAGTAGTCAGTAAGGAGTAGTGATTAGGAGTAGTCAGTAAGGAGTAGTGATTAGGAGTAGTCAGTAGGAGTAGTGATTAGGAGTAGTCAGTAAGGAGTAGTGATTAGGAGTAGTCAGTAAGGAGTAGTGATTAGGGGTAGTCAGTAAGGAGTAGTGATTAGGAGTAGTCAGTAAGGAGTAGTGATTAGGAGTAGTCAGTAAGGAGTAGTGATTAGGAGTAGTCAGTAAGGAGTAGTGATTAGGAGTAGTCAGTAGGAGTAGTGATTAGGAGTAGTCAGTAAGGAGTAGTGATTGGGGAGTAGTCAGTAAGGAGTAGTGATTAGGAGTAGTCAGTAAGGAGTAGTGATTAGGAGTAGTCAGTAAGGAGTAGTGATTAGGAGTAGTCAGTAAGGAGTAGTGATTAGGAGTAGTCAGTAAGGAGTAGTGATTAGGAGTAGTCAGTGAGGAGTAGTGATTAGGAGTAGTCAGTAAGGAGTAGTGATTAGGAGTAGTCAGTAGGAGTAGTGATTAGGAGTAGTCAGTAAGGAGTAGTGATTAGGAGTAGTCAGGAGTAGTGATTATGGAGTAGTCAGTAAGGAGTAGTGATTAGGAGTAGTCAGTAAGGAGTAGTGATTAGGAGTAGTCAGTAGGAGTAGTGATTATGGAGTAGTCAGTAAGGAGTAGTGATTAGGAGTAGTCAGTAGGAGTAGTGATTATGGAGTAGTCAGTAAGTAGTGATTAGGAGTAGTCAGTAGGAGTAGTGATTAGGAGTAGTCAGTAAGGAGTAGTGATTAGGAGTAGTCAGTAGGAGTAGTGATTAGGAGTAGTCAGTAAGGAGTAGTGATTAGGAGTAGTCAGTAAGGAGTAGTGATTAGGAGTAGTCAGTAAGGAGTAGTGATTGGGGAGTAGTCAGTGGAGTAGTGATTAGGAGTAGTCAGTAAGGAGTAGTGATTATGGAGTAGTCAGTAAGGAGTAGTGATTAGGGAGTCAGTAAGGAGTAGTGATTAGGAGTAGTCAGTAAGGAGTAGTGATTAGGAGTAGTCAGTAGGAGTAGTGATTGGGGAGTAGTCAGTAAGGAGTAGTGATTAGGAGTAGTCAGTAAGGAGTAGTGATTAGGAGTAGTCAGTAAGGAGTAGTGATTAGGAGTAGTCAGTAGGAGTAGTGATTAGGAGTAGTCAGTAAGGAGTAGTGATTAGGAGTAGTCAGTAGGAGTAGTGATTAGGAGTAGTCAGTAAGGAGTAGTGATTAGGAGTAGTCAGTAGGAGTAGTGATTAGGAGTAGTCAGTAAGGAGTAGTGATTATGGAGTAGTCAGTAAGGAGTAGTGATTAGGAGTAGTCAGTAAGGAGTAGTGATTATGGAGTAGTCAGTAAGGAGTAGTGATTAGGAGTAGTCAGTAAGGAGTAGTGATTAGGAGTAGTCAGTAGGAGTAGTGATTAGGAGTAGTCAGTGAGGAGTAGTGATTAGGAGTAGTCAGTAAGGAGTAGTGATTAGGAGTAGTCAGTAAGGAGTAGTGATTAGGGAGTAGTCAGTAGTGATTAGGGAGTAGTCAGTAAGGAGTAGTGATTATGGAGTAGTCAGTAAGGAGTAGTGATTAGAGAGTAGTCAGTAAGGAGTAGTGTTAATGGAGTAGTCAGTAAGGAGTAGTGATTAGGGAGTAGTCAGTAAGGAGTAGTGATTAGGGAGTAGTCAGTAAGGAGTAGTGATTAGGGAGTAGTCAGTAAGGAGTAGTGATTAGGGAGTAGTCAGTAGGGAGTAGTGATTAGGGAGTAGTCAGTGAGGAGTAGTGATTAGGGAGTAGTCAGTGAGGAGTAGTGATTAGGAGTAGTCAGTGGGAGTAGTGATTAGGGAGTAGTCAGTAAGGAGTAGTGATTATGGAGTAGTCAGTAAGGAGTAGTGATTAGGGAGTAGTCAGTAAGGAGTAGTGATTAGGGAGTAGTCAGTAAGGAGTAGTGATTATGGAGTAGTCAGTAAGGAGTAGTGATTAGGGAGTAGTCAGTAAGGAGTAGTGATTAGGGAGTAGTCAGTAGGGAGTAGTGATTAGGGAGTAGTCAGTAAGGAGTAGTGATTAGGGAGTAGTCAGTAAGGAGTAGTGATTAGGGGTAGTCAGTAAGGAGTAGTGATTAGGAGTAGTCAGTAAGGAGTAGTGATTAGGGAGTAGTCAGTGGGAGTAGTGATTAGGAGTAGTCAGTAGGAGTAGTGATTAGGGAGTAGTCAGTAAGGAGTAGTGATTAGGAGTAGTCAGTAAGGAGTAGTGATTATGGAGTAGTCAGTAAGGAGTAGTGATTAGGAGTAGTCAGTAGGGAGTAGTGATTAGGGGTAGTCAGTAAGGAGTAGTGATTAGGGAGTAGTCAGTAAGGAGTAGTGATTATGGAGTAGTCAGTAAGGAGTAGTGATTAGGAGTAGTCAGTAGGAGTAGTGATTAGGGAGTAGTCAGTAAGGAGTAGTGATTAGGGAGTAGTCAGTGAGTAGTGATTAGGGGTAGTCAGTAAGGAGTAGTGATTATGGAGTAGTCAGTAAGGAGTAGTGATTAGGGAGTAGTCAGTAGGAGTAGTGATTAGGGAGTAGTCAGTAGAGTAGTGATTAGGGAGCAGTCAGTAAGGAGTAGTGATTATGGAGTAGTCAGTAAGGAGTAGTGATTAGGAGTAGTCAGTAGGGAGTAGTGATTAGGGAGTAGTCAGTAAGGAGTAGTGATTAGGGAGTAGTCAGTAAGGAGTAGTGATTAGGGAGTAGTCAGTAAGGAGTAGTGATTATGGAGTAGTCAGTAAGGAGTAGTGATTAGGAGTAGTCAGTAGGGAGTAGTGATTAGGGAGTAGTCAGTAAGGAGTAGTGATTAGGGAGCAGTCAGTAAGGAGTAGTGATTATGGAGTAGTCAGTAAGGAGTAGTGATTAGGGAGTAGTCAGTAAGGAGTAGTGATTAGGGAGTAGTCAGTAGGGAGTAGTGATTAGGGAGTAGTCAGTAAGGAGTAGTGATTAGGGAGTAGTCAGTAAGGAGTAGTGATTAGGGAGTAGTCAGTAAGGAGTAGTGATTAGGGAGTAGTCAGTAAGGAGTAGTGATTAGGGAGTAGTCAGTGAGGAGTAGTGATTAGGGAGTAGTCAGTAAGGAGTAGTGATTAGGGAGTAGTCAGTAGGGAGTAGTGATTAGGGAGTAGTCAGTAAGGAGTAGTGATTAGGAGTAGTCAGTAGGGAGTAGTGATTAGGAGTAGTCAGTAAGGAGTAGTGATTAGGGAGTAGTCAGTAAGGAGTAGTGATTAGGGAGCAGTCAGTAAGGAGTAGTGATTATGGAGTAGTCAGTAAGGAGTAGTGATTAGGGAGTAGTCAGTAGGGAGTAGTGATTAGGGAGTAGTCAGTAAGGAGTAGTGATTAGGGAGTAGTCAGTAGGGAGTAGTGATTAGGAGTAGTCAGTGAGGAGTAGTGATTAGGGAGTAGTCAGTAGGGAGTAGTGATTAGGAGTAGTCAGTGAGTAGTGATTAGGGAGTAGTCAGTAAGGAGTAGTGATTAGGGAGTAGTCAGTAAGGAGTAGTGATTAGGAGTAGTCAGTGGAGTAGTGATTAGGAGTAGTCAGTAGGGAGTAGTGATTAGGAGTAGTCAGTAAGGAGTAGTGATTAGGAGTAGTCAGTAGGAGTAGTGATTAGGGAGTAGTCAGTAAGGAGTAGTGATTATGGAGTAGTCAGTAAGGAGTAGTGATTAGGAGTAGTCAGTAGTGATTAGGGGTAGTCAGTAAGGAGTAGTGATTAGGGAGTAGTGATTAGGGAGTAGTCAGTAAGGAGTAGTGATTAGGGAATAGTCAGTAAGGAGTAGTGATTAGGGGTAGTCAGTAAGGAGTAGTGATTAGGGAGTAGTCAGTGAGGAGTAGTGATTAGGAGTAGTCAGTAAGGAGTAGTGATTAGGGAGTAGTCAGTAGGAGTAGTGATTAGGGAGTAGTCAGTAAGGAGTAGTGATTAGGGAGTAGTCAGTAGGGAGTAGTGATTAGGGAGTAGTCAGTAAGGAGTAGTGATTAGGAGTAGTCAGTAAGGAGTAGTGATTAGGGAGCAGTCAGTAAGGAGTAGTGATTAGGAGTAGTCAGTAAGGAGTAGTGATTAGGGAGTAGTCAGTAAGGAGTAGTGATTAGGGAGTAGTCAGTAGGGAGTAGTGATTAGGAGTAGTCAGTAGGAGTAGTGATTAGGGAGTAGTCAGTAAGGAGTAGTGATTAGGAGTAGTCAGTAGGGAGTAGTGATTAGGGAGTAGTCAGTAAGGAGTAGTGATTAGGGAGTCAGTAAGGAGTAGTGATTAGGAGCAGTCAGTAAGGAGTAGTGATTATGGAGTAGTCCGTAAGGAGTAGTGATTAGGGAGTAGTCAGTAGGGAGTAGTGATTGGGGAGTAGTCAGTGGAGTAGTGATTAGGGAGTAGTCAGTAGGGAGTAGTGATTAGGGAGTAGTCAGTAAGGAGTAGTGATTAGGGGAGTAATCAGTAAGGAGTAGTGATTAGGAGCAGTCAGTAAGGAGTAGTGATTATGGAGTAGTCAGTAAGGAGTAGTGATTATGGAGTAGTTAGTAAGGAGTAGTGATTAGGGAGTAGTCAGTAAGGAGTAGTGATTAGGGAGTAGTCAGTGGGAGTAGTGATTAGGGAGTAGTCAGTGGGAGTAGTGATTGGGGAGTAGTCAGTGAGGAGTAGTGATTAGGGAGTAGTCAGTAGGAGTAGTGATTAGGGAGTAGTCAGTAAGGAGTAGTGATTAGGGAGCAGTCAGTAAGGAGTAGTGATTAGGGAGCAGTCAGTAAGGAGTAGTGATTAGGGAGTAGTCAGTAGGGAGTAGTGATTAGGGAGTAGTCAGTAAGGAGTAGTGATTAGGGAGTAGGATTTGTGAGTAGGGAATAGTGAGTAGTAATTATTGAATAATGCGTAGTAATTAGTGAGTAAAGATTAATGATTTTGGAGAAGTGAGTAGGGAGTATTGAGTAGGGTAAAGTGAGTAGGGATTAGGCAGTAATGATAATTGATTAGTGAGTATGCAGTAGTGAGTAGGCAGTAGTGATTATTGATTAGGGAGTAGGGAATGTTCATGAAGTTTAGGTCTTAGCAAGTGTTGAGATGAGCATGAAGAGATGTGTGCGATAATTACTACTTGGTAAAGGCTGTTCCCCACGGCAACAGATGTGAAAGTGTGTGTGTGTGTGTGTGTGTGTGTGTGTGTGTGTGTGTGTGTGTGTGTGCGTTTTCACTCACATGTACAAAGCTTAACTGTCAAAGCCAACCATGATTTATAGCCTCTTCCAGTCAGAGCGAACACACACCTCTCTTTTCTCTCTTTCCTCTTTACTCCATCATTGCTGTCTTCTCTTTTTCTCTCTTTCCTCTCTTTCTCTCCCTCACTCATTATTCTCTCTCATCCCTCTCTCTCTCTCTCTCTCTCTCTCTCTCTCTCTCTCTCTCTCTCTCTCTCTCTCTCTCTCTCTCTCTTTCTATCTTTTGTAGAGGAACATTAGTGAATAATGATATTCAACCTCCTGTCAGATTCATTCGCCAGTTTTAATGCATTTCCTCTAAATATTTCACTGCTCTGTGTGTGTGTGTGTGTGTGTGTGTGTGTGTGTATAGAGTCTCCGGAACTGGAGCAGCTCACTGGAGGGAAAGATCACAGACGAATAGCTTGTTACATTTCAATGCACTTGCTCTCTTTTTCTTTTACTATTCTTTCTTTCTTTCTTTGTGTGTGTGTGTTTATGTGTGTGAGTGTGTGAGTGAGTGTGTCAGTACCTGACTTTTCCAACACCTTTGTGTCTGAATGAGCACCAGTCTGCACAAGTACACCCCAAAATCTGGTGAAACATCTTCCCAGAAGAGTGGATGTTATTCTAAGACTCAGTGTGGAATGAGAGGAAATACATAAGGTGCTCAGGTGTCCACACACTTTTGACCCTATAGTGTACATCTATTTACAAAGGATCATGATGGCTACAACGTACTGGTGTTTAGATCTTTAGGGCAGCATAACACACTCGAAGGAAACGCTCTTCCTTTTTACTCACACATGATTGCCTCATGTCTCCACCCTCTTCCTCAAGCATTCTGATTGGCTATTGTGGATGTGATTGAAAGGAGACTGAGCACGTGCCCCCGCCCATCCTAAGTACATGGTCAGTTTTACTCGCTTTACCCTTAGAAATGTAAATACTATATGGATGAAAGTATTGGGCCTCCTGACTTTTTCAGCCATATGTGGTTCCTCACCTGACCCAAACCTGTGCACAAAGCCAGCTCCATGAAGATATTGGATATTTCCATGGAAGATCTTCTATTGAGCTCCAACCCCTTCGGGAAGACCTTTGGGATGATTTTTCAAGCTGACTTCACCCCAGACCTCCTCACCTCACCTCCATCAGTACCTGACTTTACTAACACCCTTGTAGTGCACAAGACTGCATGCACTGTCACAGGGAGCACCAAAGTTTATGAGTCAGTGTACCAAAAGGCATCATCCTATGTACATCAGGAGCTGTGCAACTGGTGTTATTCTGACCACATGAGCAACCATTCACCGTGCTATTCTCACACATGAGTTTCTTGCCAGGTCACTTCCGCACCCACCTCAATCCCCAGATTTGGCTCCCTCGGACTCCGCTGTCTTCTCAAAGATAAGGATCCGACACAATCGCAGAGATCCGACGGGAATCTCAGAAGGTGCTTCACATGCTTCGAAAAGAAGATTTCCAAGATACATTCCAGGAGAACGCTGGGAGTGCTTTATTGCTGTGCAAGGGGACTATTTTGAAGGTGGTAGTGTGTAAACATAGATAAATAAAGTCCTTTCATGTAAACAAAGCGAGTCTTGAAACCTTTTGATACCACCTCATATTAAAAAAAATATCCTAAATTTTTTTTTTGCCTTACGAAGCTGGAATGTGTAAAAAAAAAGATTGTTTATAGCTGCTAGAACATGTCGTTCTTTATACACCAGACATTGGAGATAATTGTGGAGTGAGAGGAATTAAAAACCCAGCTGAGATTGCGATTTCGATTCATTACACTGCCCTGTCGCTTTCCTTGGACCTCACAATCACAAGTGTGTTGTGGATATGTAGATTACCAGCAGGTCAGTTCATACACAGGAGCAAAGATCATTCAAATCAGTGAGCCAATCTATATAAGTGGAGGAGAAACCAATATATATATATATATATATATATATATATATATATATATATATATATATATATATATATATATATATATACACACAGGTGTTGTTTGCCAGGTCTTATCCAAGCTTATTATACAAACGAACTTTCCAATAATTGCACAATCTCCTTAGATTACATTGACTTGGCAACTCTCAGAGGACGTTTGATTGGCTGATGAAAGATCAGCTAATCATTCACGGTGCTTGGTGCCCATCAGGTTGCCGTCACAGCATCATATTCTTAATTTCATAACAAACAAGCTGCATTGTTAGTACAGTATGTATGTATTTATTTATTTATTTATTGCATACTGCTTTTTGGAATAAAATGATTTGTTGCCTGTTGATGAATATGTGCTGGAACTTGTTTTGCACATACATATATGTGCAAAACATGTGTTAGGTAAGGGCAAACCTAAAGAGGCATTGGGGACAGGGACCAGAACTAAATCTGTGTTACTCTGTTGTAGTCATGGAAATAAAACACGCTAATCAAAAACCAATTCTAGGTTGGAAAGGACTTTGTGTTTGTGATTGAGTGTTTGTTTCTGATAGTGTGTTTTCTGGGGACCCTCTATAAACACTGACTTATTGCTCAGGAATACTGCTGTCATTGTTTTTTCTACTGCTTTCAGGTTGTCCTGAATCTGTTTTCCTTGAACTGCTTTGCTCTTTCCTCCTTTATTATCAGTCTGGGATCTGGCTGTGAAATGTTGTGTGGTGAAATGTTGTAAACAGTAGTTCTTACTCCAAAACAAGAATAGCTACTATTCTTATTGTTGTTGTTTTTTATTTTATTCTAGGACATAATACAAACTACAAACAAATGAGTAAAAAAAGAAACAAATCAAAATAATATAAATAAATAAAATAAATACATTTAAAAAGTAGTAGTTCCATGGGAAGGTATATGTTTTATAATTCCCCTTAATAAAAGTTCATTGTAGGTTCTGAGGTTCTGAGTTTGTGAGTGGAGGGCGGAGTCGGACGTGCTCTGTTTTAGTGTCCAGTGACACTGATATTAAAGGAAAGAGACAAGAACTAAGACACCAAAAACTATAAATAATACGCACTCTGCAACACCAAGACAACTGAACTCTGTCGACTGCTGGTGAGAGTAAGGCATCTGTACACAAGGAGATGCGTACATCCTGTCAGCATCCCAACATATCGTACCCCATATACGCTGCTACCTTTGCTTGCCATTCAAAATGCAATAAATGTAACATTTTGTCATATCACTATCGTCAACGTAAATTTAAAAAATTGTAAATCAAGCCATTGGGACTCAGGGACTACCAGTATAAAGTAGAGGATGTAGGAAAAAGCATATTAATTTTCATTGTGTTATAACGGAGAAGTGTGCAAGGAAATTTACAAAAACAATTTCCATTCAAAAAGTAAAGGACGTTTGTTCTTTACCTCCACAAACTCTGGGTTTGCCCAGACATTGTCTTATATATTTATATATTTAACCCACTTAATCCAGAATTTAATAAACACATTTTTCTGAAGACGTAGACTGAAAGTAATCTTTTATATAGATGTCGTTTACAAACTCCATCCAATCTTGTCTTGTGGCAGGGTTCATGAAGCAACCAGCACGTTTTAAACCTGTGGGTATTAGAATAACAAATAAATATTCATCAGCTCACCCGACCAGTGGTGTAAAGTATTTGAGTTAATGTACTTTAATACTTTATTTAAGTAATTTTTTGGCTTTAAAGTTTTGAATACTGAATATCAAAGAAACATTATATTGGCAAAAATGTTGTAGTTTGTATGGTATGTATGTGTTTTCTGAGCATCACACATTCCACATTTAGTCTCAATTTGCTCTTATAATTCCCTCTTCCTCTCTTCTGGGAAGATGTTCCACTAGATTGCGTGTGGTAGTGGATATTTGTGTTCATCAGCCAAAAGGGTGTTAGCAACGGTGGACATGAGTGAAATAAATGCAATTTGTTCCAGTACTTAAGTAGCTTTTTTATAAACTTTACTGAAATATTTCCATTTGGGTAAACTTTTACTTTAACTTCACTACATTTCAAAGTCAAATATCTTCCTTTTTACTCAACTACATTTTGTGAAATCAGTCGTTCCTTTTTATTTATGTGGATACAAACTTAACTGGTCAAACACACAGCAAGCCACCAATCAGGGTCGAGCGCATGCTCTGTTTTCAACTTGTTTTTACTGGCACTTGGTGGCATCTGATCAACAACTGACTGATCACCAACATCAAGTCAAGTCAAGTCAAGGCTTTTATTGTCAGCTTTTATTATAAGCTGTGCAATCGAAGTGCAACCTAATGCAAACAGTGCAGACGAAATACAGCGACAATACGCATAACACAAGATAGCGCTGACCAGTAAACCTACTGTATACTTTAAATATACAGTTCAGCCTCAGTTCAATAGCAAGCAGATCATTTAGAGAGGAATAAATGATGGAGGAAACTCCAGACTCGAACTTGCCACAACACATGAGTTTTTTTGAAGTAGAAAAAAGGTTAAAAATAAGGTTTTGGGCTCATGATCATTTTATTAGAAATCAATTCATTTTATAAGTCATTAATATCATTCTATTAATAGATCAGTGTTCTGAGAGTCACATTTGAGTCTTTTCACATAAACTGAGTTGATTAAGTAAAGAGTCTTGTGATAAAAATTATATTAGGAATATTATAGTTATAATAAACCATAGTACTTTGGATACTTAAGTACATTTGAAGGAAAATGTTTGTACTTTTACTCAAGTGAAGTTTTAAAGGGACACTTTTACTTTTACTGGAGTCAGATTTCTCTCTACTTTTACTCAAATATGGTTTGTGTACTTTATTCACCAATGGGTGTTAGAAAATTCAGGTACTGATGTAGGTGAGGTGAGGAGGCCTGGGGTGCAGTCGGTATTCACATTTATTTGCATTCAACTTTATAAAGCAGGCCACTCAAGATCTTTCTCTCCACACCATGTAAAGAATATCTTCATGGAGCCGGCTTTGTGCACTTCGGCATTGCCATGCTGGAACAGGTTTGGGTTTTCAAGTTCAAATAAACACAATATATTATTATACCACATCCAAAGACGTCCTATACAATTGTGTGCCTGCAGCTTTGTGGTAACAGTTTGAAGAAAAGCCACATATGGTCAGGGGTCCCAATACGTTTGTCTGTAAAATGTATAAGCAACTTTGACTCTGTACTCAACTGCATTTATGATTTTTACTCCACGATATTTTCATTTACAATCACCGTTACAAATCAGACAGTCAGCTCTGAATATTTGGTTTTACTTCATTTCAAATGATTTGCTTTTATTTTATTTGGCTATTGAATACTTTCTTTCGGCTTCTCCCATTAGGGATCGCCACAGCGGATCATCCGCATGTTTGATTTGGAACATGTTTTTATGCTGGATGCCCTTCCTAAGTTGCTGGGGTCGGTTCCCTGACCGGGTATCGAACCCGGGCCTCAGCAGTGAGAGCGCCGCATCCTAACCACTAGACCACCAGGGAACCGTTATTTGTCTATTGAATACTAAAGTTTTTTCTACTTTGCCACACGATTCTGTCATTTTATTTGTAAATGAAGATCCCTTTTTGAAGAGGCGGGTTGAAGAGGCTGTTGTGTTGATTTTTGCTTAACGCAGTTTTGAGGTGTACAATTTGATTTGTATTTTAGGAAAATGAAACCTCACACAAATCAGGGCTTACAAATCAACTGTTTTTGTCTTTTCGCTCACACATGTCTTGGTGTTGAGGACTAGTGCATATTCGAGCCTTCGTTCAATACAAGTCTGAATCCGAATGTTTTTATATACAAGGAAATGGTGACAGGAGCTTCCAGTTGCACATTGTTTATGAAAGATAGATTAAAAAAAGGAATGAAATGAAATGAGATAAAATAAAAAGGATGAAAAAGTCAGATACTCTAAGACTTTTACTCAAGTCATATTAGAATTGGTGACTTGTAATGGAGTAAGTTTAGCAGGATGGTGTTTATACTTTTACTCAAGGAGGATTCTTAGCTACTATTTACACCTCTGGATGTTTCAATATGATGGTTGTTGGATGACTGGGTATGAGGTGTATATCAGCACCTAAAACCTCCTTACGAACTTATTTGGATTCGACGGTTATTCAGATCCTGGAGTATTTCATTAGAAAGGTTTCAAGATCGATTCAGGGCTTTAGGGAATAAATATCGATTTGGGCGCATATTTTTTTTTTGCCCAGCTTTAACCGTGATGCTGCTCGGTGCAGGAAACCTTCTCAACCAGGGCCAGCATGTGTTATTGACTTCCTTTGAGCTTGCTTATGAATACATACTCTTTATGCCTAAGTCAATAGAACTGATGCATATTAATGATTATAGTGTGTTGATTTATTGTGATCTCTTTGGGTTTTATGGTGAGATTGTTGGTGACATTCCAATGAATCGCATATTATTAGAGGAAACACGCACCCGCATTTACACTTTATTCTCTCTCGTGTTGCAGCTGTCGCACCAGTAACCGCAAGAGTCTGATCCTCACCAGTACGTCTCCGACCCTGCCCCGACCACATTCACCTCTTCCTGGACACATAGGTGAGAAACACGTCTTCTTTGTATATGTGTAGCAAATACCACTGGTTTTTACTTCATTTGGATTTCACAGATTTCCAAATCCACTCATATTACACTCCTCCAGTGCATGATTCTGAATTGATTAGGAAATTGAGGTTAGAAAATGTTGAATTTATTAATTTCTTTTGTTCTGCTGTGTCCTTTTTTCTGTAAACAGGAAGCAGTCCATTGGACAGTCCTCGCACCTTTTCACCCAGCGGCCCTGCCCACTTCTCTTTCACCCCCGCTAGAAGGTAAGAAAATCCTATAAATCATTAAAAGTAGCTTAAATGAGTCTAACTAAATAGTGGGTCTTTTTTAATTCATTTAAAATGTTCTCTTTTTAGGTAAAAAAAAATTCCGTATTAAATGTTTTAGCGACGGAATCAGTAATGCACCGTTTTCTTTTTCAAAATAAGATAGTATAAACTAATAGGCATTATAATATCCATTTTTATACAACCCCATTTTCAAAATAGTTGGACACTGTGTAAAATGTACATAAAAACGTTGCTAATTTATAATAAAGAATTAGCTAATCTCATAAACTCCTATTTTGTTCACAATAGAACTAGGAAAGCAAGTCAAATGACCCTGAAATATATGTGAAAGACTTTATCTACAAATTATGGAAGAATTTTCAGAATAATAACATCAAATTACAAAACAGTTGAATATCTCATTATTTACAGTACATATAATATACAGGGTTATTCATAAAAAGAATGAACCGATTTCATTACGCAATATTTTGGGAAAAGTAATACAAAACTCCAACCAAGTCACAAGTATTATACTCACAATCATTTCTTTTTCAAATAGTCACTGATTCATTTCATGATGATGCTTGAGAACTGAAGCAATGCGTCATGATATTGGTTCATTCTTTTTGAATAGCCCTGTATCCTGTATATCATATATATATATATATATATATATATATATATATATATATATATATATATATATATATATATATATATATATGTGTGTGTGTGTGTGTGTGTGTGTATGTGTGTGTGATATATCATATATCATTATGATATGTGATATATCATTAAATGTCTTAAAGAGTCTGGAGAAATACATATAGCCTCTATTACAATAGCATGAATTTGTAATAGAGGAGTCTGCGTGCTGAACTGGCCTGCCTGCAGTCTAGATTTTCCACCATTTGAAAATATTTGGTGCATCATAAAACGAAAAACACAACAAAGGACACCCAGAACTGTTGAGGAACAGAACAGAACCTGTCAGACACAAATTGAACAACATTCCTCTCCCAAAACCTCAGCAACTGGTCTCCTCAGTTCCCAGTTGTAAAGTATTTGGGCATGTAAACATGGCTCTGTCCTAATTTTTGTTGCAGCCATCAAATTTAAAATGACTTTATTTTTTCCTTAAAATGGTACATATTCTTATTTTAAACATTTGATATGTATTTTTTGTGTTTTACTGTGAATAGAATAAGGATTTATGAGTTTTGCAAATCATTGCATTCTATTTTTATTTACATTTAACACAGCGTCCCAATTTTTTTAAAATTGAGGTTGTGTTCATTAGTGAAGAACATTCAATACTTTAAGGATTTACATGAATAATTCTACGGCTGGTAAAGACTGTGAACATTTGATCGAGACACAGGTAACGTCGATAAGATAAACACAGTCTAACTCGTTTTTCAACATGCACCAGGACGGATAAAAAAAAAGCAAACTTGCCCAAAGTTATGAATATTTGATTCATTAAATTTTTTACAGTGTGTGTAAACACGGTTCGAGATCATGAACGGCGCCTCAAGCGGGTCTTAATGGTGTAACGTTGCCAAGGTCGTCCATTAATTATGATAATGTTTATCATTAGTCATTCGGCAGGCTGAGGAATTTTGCATGTGTTTACCCACCTCATGAGTTCTGAGGCGATGATTCATTTGTCCCACGAGTATTATTAGTTTAGTATCGCCATGGCTACCACATCCAACAGCTCCATCATTAATTCGATCCCTCAGGTTGACTGAGAAGGGAACAACAACTCTGACATGAGGTCCGACACAGGAATGGATGTACTGGCTTTTCCCGCTCGTATATCACTTTAGCACTGTTCAATCAGTCACATGGCAGGAGCTTACGAACTGAGTATTGAGGAGACTTAGTGTCCACACGGCTCTCATACAAGCAGAGACACCACCTTCTACCTACGGTTTTCTAGCTAAATAATACTCCAATGTTCGAGCATCAACCTTGTGGTTTTTCTCATGGTATAAGTGTGGTAGGACCAGGTTGCTAGTTTGTGCTCTGTAATTTCTCATCCAATATATATTTTTTAATATAATACCTTCATTGGAGACCATAAAAAACTGAAATCTTCTGTTACAGAGATTTTGAATATGGATAAACAAATAAAATTTTATTTGGCACATGTGCATTCATACAGAATATAACTGTTCAGTACTGAAGAATGTGCATGTAAAAAAAAAAAAAAAAAAAAAAGAAATGTAATAAATTATATATATATATATATATATATATATATATATATATATATATATATATATATATATATATAAAGTAAAAAAGCATTAACTATAAAGTATTAATTATTGTTCAGTGATCGCAACCGACTCCCAGATCTCGACCAGGTGTCGACGTGGAAATCAATCGTCAATTAAACCAGAGCTTCTTAGTGTATTTTTGTCCTCTGTTCACAAATGTGGACTCTTGCAGTGGAAAAGCAATGAGCCGTTCAGATTTTGGAAAGGGCTACTATATAATACTATATTGGTATATCACTGCAAGCACATTTCAGGATTTATTTTGTGTTAGAATGCCCAAAAACTGCTGTAACATTGTTCAGGTTAGTTGGCCTGATAAAGAGATGTAGGTTTCAGTCAGCCAGGCTGCTAGGTTGCACGGAAAGAATCCCCAACACGACGGCAGCATCTTTACAAGCTATGCTGCTGCCAGCGTCCCGGGGTCATGCGAAAACAAACGAGCGTTTGAAGTACCTCAGATCTCAGCATGGACAGGGAGGGGATGGATAGATAGCTATTGGGTCCGTCGTTAATCTGAAAGATGAGTGCAGGCATAGGAAGGGAGGAAGTCAGAGAGACGATCGATCGATACGACCAGGCCTGTGGGGAGCACATTATTTCCTTTCTGATGGACCAAATCAGGGCAGCGCTATTGTAGAGACGTGCATGCAGCTTGGTGAGGGTTCATCCAAATTATGCTAACTGGGCACTTCACAATCAGGTTAGCGTGTTAATATTAGATGTGATAGGTGACTACACTAACACTACAAGTCTCAGGACAATGCTTCTGTGTTTGGAAGACTTGCTTTCTCTCTCATGTTTACAATGCCCATGAAAGGCTGTCATCATGGAACAGTTGCTCAGCAACCAACTCAAATGCTAAGTGAACTGTTTTGTTTGCAGTAGCTGGAAGTCTCTTCAGCTCTGCTTTCCACGTGCTACAGACTTAAGATTTCCCAACAGTGCAGCTCATATAACATGACAATCATTTGTGTTATCTGATCTGTACCTGACAGTTCATCTCAAATGCAGCGTGCTTGTTTATTCGGCAAAGTACGCTGCACTAAATAGGTTGTTTTCTCTGCTTTAATAGCTTTTCCTCAAACACTCTTCACCCTAATGCATTTATCTGGTCGGTTCCCATTAATCAGTTGAAAGCAACTCTTGTGGAACTGTATCTTTTGCACAAGTGATATTACCAGGAATCTATGCTACATCTCTATATTCCCCAGTAAAACCATACTACATCCCAGTATTCCCCAGTAAAACCATACTACATCCCAGTATTCTTCAGTAAAACCATACTACATCCCAGTATTCCCCAGTAAAACCATACTACATACAAATATTCTTCAGTAAAACCATACTACATCCCAGTATTCTCCAGTAAAACCATACTACATCCCAGTATTCTCCAGTAAAACCATACTACATCCCAGTATTCTCCAGTAAAACCATACTACATCCCAGTATTTTCCAGTAAAACCATATTTTCTGTAAATCCCAGTATTCTCCAGTAAAACTACCGGTATATTATATCTGAATAGTCTCCAGTAAACCATACTACGTCCCAGTATTCTCCAGGAAAACCACACTACATCTCAGTATTCTCCAGTAAACCATACAACATACAAGTCTTCTCCAGTAAAACCATATTATATCCGAATAGTCTCCAGTAAAAAAATACTACATCCCAGTATTCTTCAGTAAACCATACTACATCCCAATAAATAGTAAAACCACATTAAACCCCAGTATTCTCCTGTAAACCATGCTCTATTCCAATATTTTCCAGTAAAACCATATTAAATCCCAGTATTGTTTGTTAAACTGTACTACATGCTCAGTTTTGTACATATGTGCAGTGTCATGAAAGTCATAAGTTATAATGGTCTGAGTCCTAGTTACATTTGGGGGTAAACTGAAAATGGATGGATGGATGGATGAATGGATGAATGGCTTCCTTCATCATAGTGGGAAATTCACAGAATAAAACTAGCATAAGGTGTTATGATGAATTGGGTTGACTTTGAACAAACCTTCCAATAGAAAACGTGTTTGTGTGTGTGTTTGTGTGTGTGTGTGTGTGTGTGTGTGTGTGTGTGTGTGTGTGTGTGTGTGTGTGTGTGTTTGTGTTGTGTCTCTTCAGGGCTGATGGACGCCGCTGGTCTCTGGCTTCACTGCCGTCTTCTGGATACGGCACCAACACCCCCAGCTCCACGGTATTCTCACTGTTCACCTGATAAATGTGTACATCTCCATTCAAAAACTCACACACTTAAACTGAAAAGTTTAGCTTTTTTTATTCCATAAATAAAATTAAATTGTGTGTGTGTGTGTGTGTGTGTGTGTGTGTGTGTGTGTGTGTGTGTGTGTGTGTGTGTGTGTGTACATGTTCGTTTCCTATGATCTTTTTGACTAAGCTGAAAGAAGGCTTGAGCAGCTGGAGGATCAGATTTTATATGAAGTAAATCTCACTGAAGATAATGAGATTATGCCACATTTGCATGCCATGAATATGGGTGTCTCATAGGGGGATCTCAAGATGCAATTAGCATGTATTTGCATATAAATTTGTTATTTTTACACACGGTTAGTTAAAGCTTGTGCGTATCTAATCTCACCTTATCTGTGTTCATTTAATTAACGATCTCACGCACTTTCGCGAACCTCGTCTTAGAAAACAAAATGTATTCGATTTGATTCAGTACAAGTCAGTTTTATTTGCGTAGCACTTTTAAAAATAGACTTTATGTCCAAAAGCAGCTTTACAGAAATAGACTGTGAATATAAAATTAGCATCTTGAAGGAGTCAAGATAATGTTCATTAGTCCCTAATGAATGAGCCAGTGGTGACTCTGGTAAGAAAAAATTCCATGAGATCTCATTAGGAAGAAACTTCGAGAGGACTCTAAAGGGAGACACTGAATATACATTCATTACACTTCCATCATTGATGTGTACTTATCATGGATGGGTGCTTTAATGCAGAAGTCTTTCATAGAAACTGTGGTCCTGAACCATTGTAGTAGACTGTGTACTGTATATTAGTTACAGCCCTAATCCATCCTCAAAGTTCTTGAGTTGAACCTTCCATCTATCCTTAGCACCAGCAAATGGTCTTCAATTAATTCCATTCAATTCTATTTTATTCGTAGAGGACTTTTAATGTAGGATATTGTCACAACGCAGCTTTATAGAAGTAAATAGACAACAATTATCAATAAAATGTATAAATCAGTCCGAATATGTTTACCTCCATTGGTGCTTGGGGTAAAGAAACACGCTGAGACTTCATGAGGAAGATACTTCAAGAGCAACCAGACTCTAAAGGGAATCCATCTTCATCTGGGTGTCACCGAATGTCCATTAATTACAGTTCAGTCATTGCCATTCTATCAGCTGTGACTAATTAGAGAGTGCAGACAGTTCATGGAAATTTCAACCCTGAGCCATTGTAGCAATGTAGTTATATTAATTACAATCCAAGTTGGATCCTATACAGTAATCTCATGGATCTTTTCATGTGGAATCAGCAGCGAGAAGTCTCCAATTAAAGACAACTTCATCTAGAAGTAGGTGTCAGGATGGATTTACCATTAAAAACAATCACAATTGAAACTGACGTGAAAAAGTAATTGACGTCGATTTAAATTTAAACCCCAAATAACCATCAGCTGTTTCTTGACCCCATCTTGAGTTCATCTGAATAATGGAGCCATGGTCCTAAAAGACCTCGCAAAGCATGCACAGGATCATGTTTAGCTCATCAGAGAAGCACAAAAGTAAGCACCAAGAACAGGACATTCTTTGAAATTTGACAAAAGCACAACATATATGGGGAACTACCAAGAGACCGTCAGCTGGGCAATGGGGTCGGTGTCTCTCTTTCTCTCTCTCTCTCTCTCTCTCTCTCTCTCTCTCTCTCTAAAAACTCCATGCTCACCTTGTTTACACCAATCTTTTTTTTCCCTGAAGCTTATTGCTTAAAGAATATAACACCTAGAGTAAAGCATGGTGGTGGCAGCATGTTACATCTTTTCAACTGCAAATGAGATTTGGGTCTAGACATACACTATATTTCCAAAAGAATTGGGTCACCTGATCCTTCCTCCTCTATGTGTTTTTTTTCCAAACTGTTACCACAAATCTGGAGGCACTAAATTGTACAGGACGTCTTTAGATGCGCTATAATACAATTTTGCAATGACTTGAACTTCGAAACCCAAAACCTGTTTCAGCACGGTGATGCCCCTGCGCACAAAATGAGCTCCTTGAAGATCTGGTTTACATGCTTTGGAGAGGAAGATCTTGATTTGCCTGCTATAGAGCTCTGATGTCATCCCTACTGAACACCTTTGGGATGAATGTGAACGCTGACTGCACCCCAGGACTCCTCCCCTACATCAGTACCTGCCTTTTATAATACCCTTGTGGCTGAACACAAATATCCATAAACACACTCCAAAATCTAGTGAAACATCTTCCCAGAAGAGTGAAAGGAATTATAAGAGTGAATTGGGACTAAATGTGGTATGCAATGCTCAAAAATCACATACCAGGTGACCCAATACTTTTGGCAATATAGTGTAGATGGAATCATGAAGAGCTCCAGATTCATTTTAGGTTTCTTGTCTTAGTTTTTTTTTTATTACCATTTTAAAAGTTATTTTTGTTCAATACCACTTTGCAATTTTGTATTTTGGTACAACATAAAACATTTGTATTTGCTGTATCAAATGAAAGTTGGAAAAATATCTGATACTATTTACAATTTTTATTTAATTCATTTATTTATTTATTTATTTAGATATTTCTTCTTCTTCTTCTTTCGGTTTCACCCATTAGGGGTCGCCACAGCGGATCATCCGTCTCCATACCCCCCTGTCCTCTACATCTGCCTCTTTCACCCCAACTACCTGCATGTCTTCCCTCACCACATCCATAAACCTCCTCCTTGGTCTTCCTCTTTTCCTCCTTCCTGGTAGCTCCATCCTCAGCATTCTCCTACTGATATACCCCATGTCCCTCCTCTGCACATGTCCAAACCATCTCAATCTCACCTCCCTTACCTTGTCCCCAAAACGTCCTACATGCGCTGTCCCTCTAATAAACTCGTTTCTAATCCTGTCAATCGTCATCACTCCCAACGAAAACCTCAACAATTTCTTTCTTTAGATATTTATTTATTTATATTTTACCTCAGAAAATCCTTATAGCCTTTAATAGAGCTGTGTAGACCTGTATATTAAAACCTGTGCGTGGGCTCTAGCTCTCTCTCTCGCACTCTTTCTTTCTCTTCCCCCTATTTGCCATTCTCATGCTCCATTAGGTAGTCTATTAGCAGCGGCAGGAGCGGCACGAGTAAACTAATGACAGGAAGACAGGATGAACAGACGAGGAGTCACTCTGAGGGCTTAGACTCATAATGTCATAGCCAACAAGGCTGATGAGCACAGGAGATCCCTTTCATCCCTCTCATACACACACACACACACACACACACACCACACGCCTCGATGCTAACCCAGTCATTCAGCAGTATTTAGCAGCAGACTCTCTTCAGCGACTGCGACAGAATTATGTGAGACATTTATTCAGAGAGACGGAGAGACAGAGACAGGACACCATGATGGAGACTTTATAAGACTCAGCAGTTCCCCACAGGCACCAAGCTTTTTATTCCGTCTCTGACTCACCCCTCAGACTGGCGGGGTTTAGTTTGCCGAGAATAAAGATCAGGGAACAGCTCACACACACTCCAGACATAAACACCACAGTGATTGAGGCTGACTCGGTTTGGTGAAATACCAGTCCTAACAGAAATCATCAAACACCAGCACTGCTAAATCCTGGATTCGGATTGGTCAGAAGAGTGTCGAGTTGTTTCATCGGAAACTCAGAGAGTAGCGCAGCTGCAAACGACAGGTTTATATTAATACATTAGTCTTAATAGGCTGTTGTTTCTATGGTAACAGCTGATTGTTTTTGTAACAGCAGCACAACACTGTTGTGTGTTTATGGCTTGAATAGTTAAATGCGCAATAGAAATTTGTGCAATACCACTTTTTAAGTTATTGTATTTTATTGTTATTTTTTTTATAAATTGTTTGTGCAAAAGCACCTCTTTCTTGGTTTTTTTTTTATTAAATATGTGCAATACCACTTAGTTTTTTGTGCAATATAACTTTTTACTTATTTCTATTTTTTTGTTAATATTTTGTGTAGTACCACCATTTTTTATTGAATATGTGGAATATCACTTTAACATTTCATTTATTTTTTTGTTGTTGTGCAATAGCACTTTATAAATGTATTTTGGTGCACTACTTTTTTTTTTACTTTTTTTACATTTATTTTTAATTTTTTGTGCAGCACTAATTAAAAAAAAGAAAATTATAAAATATGTTCAATATCACTTTTTTTTCTTTGTGCAATACCATTTTTTATCAAAATAAAAATTTGTGCAATGCCACTTTTTTTGTTCAATAACACTTTTTTACTTATTTGTATTTCTTGCGCAATATCACTTTTTTTTATGCAATACAACTTTTTTTGTGCCAGACTATTATTTTTTATATATATTTTTTTACAACATTTTAAAAATTCTCAAAAAAACCATAATGCAGGGGGAATATGCTCAGAAATTCAGGGAAAACTCTGATATGATGAGGTTAATATCGATGCTTCTGTTAGAGATAGTGTATGCAGGTGGTGCAGTTGTGGCTCCAGTGAAAGGAGACTTGTTGAATTGTGTTAATTGTATTTCTTGCTTTAGTAATAAAGTTCATTCTCACTGCATGAGATTCCTGTGTGTGATGCAGCGCTCTGTTCTACTGCGTTTGATGGTTTCTATAGCCGTGGTGTCATAATGATGCTAGTAAAAGGTGGATTGATTCCAGACACCACTGAAGACCTGAAATACAGGGCTGAACACTGCTTAACCTCTCAGAGACTCACAATTTTACCTGGTCACATTATTCAGAGTCTGCCTCCTTACACGTTCTCTTCTGTTCTTTTGTTCACGTCCAGTCATCGAGCTCGTCTCAGGAGCGTCTGCACCAGCTGCCCTTCCAGCCCACCATGGACGAGCTGCACTTCCTGTCTAAACACTTCGGCAGCACGGAGAGCATGACGGACGACGACGGACGGAGGTCGCCGCACGTACGGCCACGCTCCAGGAGCCTCAGGTACTCACAATGGTGTTAGTTAAGTCAGGTATTGATGTAGGTGAGGTGAGGAGGCCTGGGGTGCAGTCAGTGTCCCAAAGGTGTTCAATAGGGCTGGAGCTCTATATCTGGAGATCATCCACATCCTCCAACCCCATGAAAAGCATATCTTCATGGAGCTTTGTGCACAGGATCATTATCATGCTGGAAGGGGTTTGTGTCTCCTAGTGAAGTCGAGTGAAGGGAAAATTTCATGCTACACATCCCAAGACATAATATACAATATTCTGGCTTGATATATGATATTCTGAAATGTATATTCTGTAATATCAGAGCTATGTATTAGATATTCTCTTATCATGGGGACATTCAGTTTTTACAGACATCACACACACACACACACACACACACACACACACACACACACACACACACACACACTCATCCTCTGTTTGTTTAGACAGTTTTCTGGAAGCTTCTTCAGTCTATTGGCAGCTCCTGTGGGACCTCATGACAGCCATGATGAGTTATTATGCATCAGTCCGCACACACACACACACACACACACACACACACACACCGAGTGCTGATTGCTCCGTTAGCGTTTAATGTTTAATATCCATCCAGCTGGTCTCCAGAATAATGCAGCTTCCCAGCTTTAGGACTGACTGATTCTCTCTCTCTCCTTTTTTTTCTCTTTCTCTTCGCTCTCCTTCTCTTTTGATTTTTTCTCTCTGTCTCTGGCTCGCTCTCTCTTTCCTTTTTTTCTTATTGTCTCTTTTGCTCTCTGTCTTTTTTATCTCCTTCTGTCTTTTTTTCTTTTTTCTCTTTGTATCTGTCTCTCTCTCTTGTTTTCTTTTACTCTTTCTCTATGCTTGTCTCTTTTTCTTTCTCTCTCTCTTTTTCGTCTTCTTCTTCTTCTTTTTGTCTCGGCTTCTCTTTTTCTTTGTCTTTCTCTCTCTCTTTCTTTCTTTCTTTCACCCTCTTTCTCTCTCTCTCTCCTTCTCTGTGTCCAGTCCGGGACGCTCACCCTCCTGCTACGACAATGAAATCGTCATGATGAACCATGTGTATAAGGAGAGATTTCCAAAGGTCAGACGCACCCACATACACCCCCCCCCACACACCCCTGTACTCACTCAACGTAGTAATAAAAAAAAAAAAAAAAAAAAAAAAGCAACGTTACTTTTTAATATGAAACATATTACATGCGGCATATTTTGGTATCAGAATTCAGAGATGTTTAAACCTCTTCGACCTGCCGAGCAGCAAAATAGCCAATCAAAACAATCGATTTCGATTTTTGTGTCATGCAAATGATTTTTTTTAGAAATCCAAATTTAGATTATTGTTTATTGTCATATGCACAGTAAAGAAACATGTTTCCCTATACAATGCGAATCTCCCATTAGGGGTCACCACAGCGGATCATCCGCATGTTTGATTTGGCACGTTTTTACACTGGATGCCCTTCCTAACACAACCCTCCCTATTTATCCGGGCTTGGGACCTGCACTAAGAGTGGCTGGGGTTGGTTCCCTGACCAGGGATCGAACCCGGGCCGCAAGAATAGATATGTAAAAAACATTTTACTATGCGAAAATATTGTGCAAGAGTCCTTTATCTAGAGTCCTTTCTCACCCAGTCGTCCATTTTTTAAATCTGAATCCAACTGAAATTGGCTCTGATTTTGCCTTTCACACTGCAAATCATTAAATCAGTCAAACAGAAGTGTCCTGAAGGTGTCCTCGTAAAAAGCTCTTCTACTCATCATCAGATGAGACATGAAAAGCCTGGACTGAGACCAATGTTTGAAAAGTTCACATATAAATCACAAAATAGCCCGAGCATTGAAGGAAAAATGCTTTATACTTGTCACATGTACTTTACAGCTCAATGAAATTCTTTCTTCGCATATCTCAGAGATGTTAGGACAGCGCCCCAAGAGCACAGAGAACTAAGGGCCTTGCTCAGGGGCCCACAAGAGTGGCAGCTTGGCGGTAGCAGGGCTTGAACCCCCGATCTTCTGATCAGTATTTCTAGAATACACGGCACATCTGCAGCTCTGTACTTTGGATCGTTTTTAACTCATGTGCCATTGTCCAGTTTGCTGGTTCTTCCAGTTCACACCTGTTCCTCTTCACGTGTCCAGGCCACGGCTCAGATGGAGGAGCGCTTGGCGGACTTTATCCATTCCTACTCGCCGGAGAATGTGCTCCTGTTGGCCGACGGCGTCCTCAGCTTCATCCACCACCAGATCGCCGAGCTCTCCCGCGACTGCCTGACCAAATCACGCGAGGGCCTCATCACCACAGTCTACTTCTATGAACTGCAGGAGAACCTGGACAGGCTTCTGCACGATGTGAGTGTCCGGTCGCGTTTTACTAATCGCCATCACGTGTACGCCAGATTCACGATCTCTCTTTCCGGCAGGCGTACGAGCGATCCGAGAGTTCCGAGTTGACTATTATCACAGAGCTGGTCAAGAAACTGCTCATCATTATTTCTCGACCCGCACGACTTCTGGAGTGTTTGGTGAGAATGCACACACACACACACACACACACACACACACACACACACACACACACACACACACACACACACACACAAATATGAATTAATATACAGTATATATTATGGATATGACTCAGCTATCGTTGCAATAGAATACGATTCGGCCCTGTTAAGATTCAGTACAATCCGATTTTCATTCAATTCTTCTTCAAGAAGTTACAGCTCTACCTCTACCATGTTAATCTGTGTTCTATCTGACTCTCAGGACACACCTCGGTCTCCGTAGTGTTGTGATACCTCATATATTTAGCAGCAGCGGTGCTGAGAGAAACAGTTTAGAGAGGAGAAAATAAAACTTCATATAAATTCACAAATTATTGGTTACTTTTTAAATTAAAAAGTAGAGCGCATCTACTAAAAATGATAAAAAAAAAAGAATATTGTTTTTTCCTGGCGCATCGCGTCGTTAACATTAATGCCGATGCACCGACACGAATCGCCAGGAAAAGATAATATTATTTTTTTGTATCATTTTTAGTAGATGCGCTCTACTTTTATTATTTAAAAAGTAACCAATAATTTCAGACCAATATTTATATAAAGTTTGATTTCTCCTCTCTAAACTGTTAACGCTGAATCTTCCCATCCCTGCCGCCCTTTTCACGCTCATCGACTGTTCAGAGATCCGTTCTATCGACGGCAAGTAAACCTGAGGCATCCCCTGTTGTCATGGTGCCTCACGGTTGCCACGGCGACCTCACCATCACGGTAACACTGGGGTCAGATGTTGCATTTCGAGATCTCCAGGTATATTAGCAGCACAAGCGGTCTGTAGTCTCATGGCCAGATTTCTGCTCTGACCTTTTTCATCGAAAAGACAGAAACATTCTCCCAATTCATCTCCAAAACATGCTTCTGTTCTTTTTCAAAAGGAGAAATGGCTCGTAAACACAGGCGATATTTTAAACCCTGGAAGTGCATGCGGATGCGGTAAATCGTTTTCAGACAGTACATATCACAATCACGCTGATGTGAGATATCTAATATTTATAATGTTTTTGGTCTATATTATATTATTATATAATAATTGTTGTATTATTAGATTTTCTAGACTTTTGTGGCACGATTACAGTACAGAAGAGTTCATTAATCCCCATTAGTCTGTATTTGCTGCCTCCTTCACTCTTCTAAGAAGATGTTCCACTAGATTTTGTGTTCAATAAAGGTGTTCAATAGCATTAATGCTCTTCGATCTTCCGCATCTTGCAACCCAAAGAAAGCATGTCTTCATGAAGCTGGCTTTTGTGCACAGGGGTGTTGTCATGCTAGAACAGCTTTGGGTGGCCTTGATTGTCTTAATATCACTAATCATAACCAAAATCATTAGCTTGAGGAGACAGGACAGGTTATTGTCACAAGGTTTGAGGTCTTGTAAAGAGTCAACTAAAAAATAAGACTGTCTAAAGGTGTGAGTCCAGACGGCTTGGAAGTATGAGTCCTGAGTTGAGACGGTTCGGATGTGTGAGCCATGAGTCGAGTTGGTTTGGACATGTGAGTCGTTAGTTGAGACGACTGGGACGTGTGAGTCGAGACGGCTTGGACGAGTGAGTCGAGACGGCTTGGACGTGTGAGTCGAGACGGCTTGGACGTGTGAGTCGAGACGGCTTGGACGTGTGAGTCCAGACGGCTTGGACGTGTGAGTCGAGACGGCTCGGATGTGTGAGCCGTGAGTCGAGTTGGTTTGGGCATGTGAGTCGTGAGTAGAGACGACTTGGACGTGTGAGTAGAGACGACTTGGACGTGTGAGTCGAGACGACTTGGACGTGTGAGTCCAGACGGCTCGGATGTGTGAGCCGCGAGTCGAGGCGGCTCAGACGTGAGAGTCAATACGGCTCAGATGTGTAAGTCGAGACTGTTTGGACATGTGAATGGAGACAACTCAGATGTGCAATCAGGTTTTCGCAGGTCTCTGAGTGAAACCTTTTTTTACACTGCACAGGAGTTTAACCCGGAGGAGTTCTATCACCTGCTGGAGGCGGCGGAGGATCACGCTAAAGAGGGACACCTGATGAAGACGGATATCCCGCGATACATCATCAGCCAACTGGGTCTGACACGGGATCCGCTTGAAGGTATGACACACACACATGACAGTCAACAGAAATTGGCTAAACGATAGTCAGAGATGAAAACAAGAAGCTGAGAAGAGAAATCTGTAAAGTGAGGGAACGAGAGAGAAAGACATGTGTGGGGGACGGAGCCAGACGCAGTGATGTACAACGAATCACAGTGAATGAATACACAAGCATGAAGTAGTAGAGCATTTTGACACTTGTATTAGAGAGATTTGATCCTGAAATGACTCTCTTTTATTTTCCTGCCTGTCAAACACACAGATAGCAAATAGTGTGAGTTTCTGAACATTCTGATCAGTGCGAGTTTTTCAGTTTTCTTAACACATTTCCAGCTCCACTAAAACTTTATTTCGGCTTCTCCCATTTGGGGTTGGTTCCCTGACCGGGGATCGAACCCGGGCCGCAGCGGTGAGAGCGCCGCATCCTAACCACCAGACCACTAGGGAACCATTTCCAGCTCCACTACATTTTAATAATAATTTTAAAGGTCCCAAAACTTGAAAAAAAAAAATCGAATTTTTATCTCATAATATGTTCTTTTTTTTATTGACATATTTGTTACATTTCTTTCAAGCAATGTCCTGTCTTTGTTGCACATTTACGTTTCCATACGTAAAAAAAACAACGTATATATACGTATATAATATTAATAAATCTATATTCCGTCTTTCATATCTTGATCTCCTTAAGATATTAATGGAATAAAAAGAGTAAACGTGACAATGGAATGTTATCACCAAGGATTTTCTCTATCATTCCTTTCACACAGAAATTCTTGACTTTATCACATTCCCATATACAATAATAAAGCATTTCTTTAAACTCACTGCAAGTGCCAGGAACATCTTCATTATATTTACTCACACAATGACAAATTACTTGTTCAAGCAACCCATGATACTTGACAATTACGATTATTCTGATTCTGTTTGATTCTGATTTGGATTTAATTCTGATCCTGATTCTGATTTGGATTTGATTTAGATTCTTCTCCTGTTTGATATTGATTCTGATTTGATTTGATTTTACTATGATTTTGATTCTGATTCCGATTCTGATTCTCAGCCACTGTTACTGTGATTGACAGGGAAGACAGGGTATGATTCCCCTTTAGGAATCAACAAAAGAAAAACAAAAGCATCTGATTTGTCCTATTGGTTCTCTTGGGGGTTGTTTACTGCAATGGGGGTAATGTGATAGTAGAGTCTGGACCATGTGGGGTCGCTCTTAATGTACTTACTCCAGAGTTCGTATGTGTGTTCATAAGGAGTTTTTTCATATAGAAATGGTGAACCTGGAAAGCTATGACAGCGAGGGGCCACACACACCTGAGACAGATGACTCAGCTGAGGTGGGTCATGTGTGTGTGTGTGTGTGTGTGTGCATGTGTGTCTGAGTGTGATTGTATTTCTTCCGAATGGGCACCAATTAGCAATACAGTTAACCGGTGCGCTACTATTATGAAAGTGTGTTATGTAAGCTCTTCGGCTCATATAATAAACACAAGTGTGTGAGAGTGTGCGTGTGTGTGGGGGAGAGGTTATAATGAGGGTTATATTGCTCTACTTCCTCATTTTAAATGCCTCCAATGGGTGCATTCTGAAGGGAAAGATGAAGGTCATGAAGCCGCCCTGCGAATCTGACTTCCAGACCATCAAGCTGATTAGCAACGGAGCGTATGGGTGAGTCTGCACAGGGGCACCAACACACACACACTCACACACACACACAGTTATTTGTGCTGAAATTATAATTGGACTTATTGGTGGTTAGTTTTAGGGGTCCAAGCACCAATTATTATAGCAGACAGAGACAAAAAAAGGATACACTATGCTTTCTAAAAAAAAAAGGCATGCAGTGAACACATTTGCTTAATAGTTCAGGCTCTGTGAAACTGATTAAAAAGTTAGTGGTTCGAGCCTCAGCTTAGCCAAGCTGCAACTGTGGGGCCCTTTAGCAAGGCTCTTAACCCTTTCTACTTCAGGGGTGCTGTTTCTTAGGTGACCCGGTGCTCTGACCCCTGCTGGAACATGCAAAGAAAGAATTTCCTATGTCCTGCAGTGTCAGCTAAAAGCCTCTTTTAAAAGCCAGCTCTAGGGGAAGTGGTAGCTCATTGGTTAAGACTCTGGGCTACTGATCAGAAGGTCAGGGGTTCAAGCCCTAGAATTGCCAATTTGCCACTTGTTGAGCAAGGCCCTAAACACCCAGCTCTGTAACATGGCAGACCCCTGCTTTCTAACATCACTGGGATATGCAGTGAAGAAAAAATTCTCCTTGCTTTACAGTACATGTGAGAAGTAAGAAACACCTTTCTTTCAAATTTAAAGCTATATTAATATTATATTTGCTTTCTCTTTCTTTCTCTCTCTCTCTCTCTCTCTCTCTCTCTCTCTGTCTCTCACTCTCTGCAGGGCAGTGTACCTGGTGAGGCACAGAGAGACTCGGCAGCGTTTCGCGATGAAGAAGATCAACAAGCAGAACCTGATCCTGAGGAACCAGATCCAGCAGGCATTTGTGGAGCGAGACATCCTGACCTTTGCAGAGAACCCGTTCGTCGTCAGCATGTTCTGCTCTTTCGAGACTCGTAGACACCTCTGCATGGTCATGGAGTATGTGGAGGGTAAGACACACCCACCCACACACACACAGACACACACACACACACACACACACACATATATACTACATACATTTGTGTAGTTGTGATCCTATGTGTATACAGCTTTCCAGATTCAGACCTTTGCACAGCAGAGTACCACGCTCCTTTCTTTTGCTCTTTCTATCGATCCGCAGCATGTTATGATGACTCAGCTGTGTGTGTGTGTGTTTGTGTGTGTGTGTGTGTGTGTGTGTGTGTGTGTGTGTGTGATAGACAGACCAACACAACTGAGCTCACTTCTGTTGTTCACGATCACTCCAGCGTCCGTTTAGTGCCTCTATTTATAAAGGAAAAGCTGCTGTAGCGATACGCCTCTGCGACTGGTCGAACACAGACAACCAAACTCCAAAGATTGTGCTCTTTTATGTAATAAAGTGCAGGGGAAGGGAGTGATGATTTCTGGGCACTTGTTTGCAGAAGAATGAGTTGTGAGCTTCAGTCCAAAGTGATCAAATGCCTTCGCCTATGGATCGTGGCTGGGCTGATTTGTGGTGATGCCAGGATCGAATTTAAAGTGTGGCATCCTCCTCGCTGGCATGCTGTCATCTATAGAGAGACAAAGACCTGACATTAGTAGAGACGTTTTCATTCCCCCAGTGCAGCCGCCATGTCTTTCCTTATGAACTCTGCCAATTCAAGTTTATTTCTAAAGTGCTTTTCACCATGGACATTGTCTCAAAGCAGCTTTACAGAATGCAGGAATGATAGAACAAAAATGTAAATATAAGTGAATTATGTGTATTTATCCCCCGATGATCAAGCCTGCGGTGAGGAGCTACTTCGTTCATTCGTCGGCTTTCCACAATGCGGTTGCTGAATTGGTGCTGTCCGTTCAGCACCACACTGGAATTCATGTTCAAAGGGATTTTCTTTCACACTGTTTATTGTACCTTGAAGGTTAAAATACGGCCACATAGTCGTGGTATTTAGGTAGTTACCTTGCACGTAAAGTCATGTGACACTTTTTATTCTATTGGCTTTCTATGAGAGTGGAAACGCAAGAGGTTTGTAGCTGCATTTCAGAGTTCATATTGGGTGAACTCAGCTTGGATCTTGAATTTCTTTAGGACGTGGGACCAAATATTTATACTTTACACCCTATAGCTCATGTCCCACTGTCTTATTTTGTTATGCGGCTTTAATGAATAGCTGAAAAAAGATACCTAGTTTGTGGTGTTTCTTCATACAAAACCATTGTATATTGTGTATTGTATTTTTTAACACTGAAGCATGATGTCATATCCAGGTGTCACTCCTTTTGATAGAAGTTTCACAAGTCTACTGTGACTGCAGCCTAAATAGGCATTAGTTCTCACCCAGCATCTGCTGATTCACTAATGCACATTTTATTTAGTGATTACACAGCACCAAGGATCCCTCTGCATTTTTATGTCTTTTTACTTTGGTCACTAGGAGGAGACTGCGCCACCCTTTTAAAGAACATCGGTGCCCTGCCAGTGGAAATGGCTCGAATGTACTTTGCTGAGACCGTCCTGGCTCTGGAGTACATTCACAACTACGGCATTGTACACCGGGATCTCAAACCAGACAAGTGAGTGAGCGCCCTCTACTGGGCAGGAGGTTTCAATGTAAACACTGGAAAGTTTTAATTCAAAAACTTCACCTGTGTTATGTGAGCCATCAGACATAAAAGCT